>NW_024582747.1:330689-390046 GCF_018398535.1 Haplochromis burtoni
TGTGTGTGTGTGTGTGTGTGTGTGTGTGTGTGTGTGTGTGTGTGTGTGTGTGTGTGTGTGTGTGTGTGTAGTTTACTTCTGCATTCACCAGCATGTCACACAAAACCAGACTAGGGGATTATCTGTAATAATAGTGACTCACTTGGGTTTTAGAAGAGTTTACTATAGGATTACAGACCAGTCTGATGCTGAGTGAATTGCACTGTCATTACAATTATTAATATTCATACTGGGCTCATACTTACACTGTATGTTTCTTTCAATGAGTGTTCTGATTGCACGAGCACCAAATAACGCACTACACTTGAACTTCACGTCTTGATACACAAGTAACTTCATTCTTTTGTATCTAAGATAACACACACACACAGATGGGTCATAACTGGCTTATCTTTGGATTGTTCTGCAGCATGTAGAGGGTGTGACTGATCACAGTTGGTTTTAAAAATGTTTAATGATATAATTTGTCCAGTTTATTTGATAAACTTTTAATAATCAAATTATCAGTTTGATATCTCAATAGCTTATATTAAAGCCACTCGGATTGTTGGGAATTACTGGGAATTTTTAACCAAGTCTATCACTGACAACCAGAATGTCCTTGTATCCATCTTCTTCCTCTACCAAATGTCTATGGGAACAAGCCAACTGTGGAGATACTTACTTTAGGCTTAGTTTATTTGTTTTTCCCCCCTCTCTCTACGTGCCCGGTGCAGGATTGCTTGAGCTCCTTCACTGAGCCTTGTGTGTGGATTCATAGTTCCCATGCCATCTGATGTCAACAAGCTCCTTCAGCAACACTAATCCACTCCTGAAACTCCCCTAGATCAGTTAGCAATGGAAACAAACTGAAGGAGAGCCAACTTTCACACAAGTGTTGTTTAGAACTCGAGAAATCACCTCATAAAAATGTAAATAACTTGGGACTCATCTCACATGCTGTGCTGCCAATCACATTTGTGTATGTAAACAGGAACGAATGAGGTTAAAAAAAAAAAAAAAAAACACCAAAATTTAGAGGATGACAATAAATCAAGAAGCAGAAAAGTTAAACTGGTGTAAAAATAGCCAAAATTTATGCCGGTGTTCATTGGTTTAGATCAACTCTGGTGTTCTTTCAAACTCTTCATTCCATGTTTAGTTATGAGTCAAATAAAATTCTGTCACAGTCAGATACACATGTTTGTGACAGTTGAGTTAAATACAAGCTACGTACGGTGAACATGACCCAAAAAACTCATTCACGCAAAAGAAAGTAAAGTCGCATTTGCAGAGGGATGATAAATGAACATAATTTTTTTTAATAATAAATAGATTTATTTTTTTTTCAAAAAAATAGAATAGTCAGTGTATTTATGATGAAGTTCATGTTTCACTCAGATTGGTCCACCTGTCAAAGAAGACATGGGGGACAAACAAAAAACCATAGACACATTTATGATTAAATTCTGAATGAAATTTAAAACATTACTTCAGAAACATAAAATATGCACAGCCTATAAAAGTTGCTTTTCCGAAGTCTAAACTTTATCTTTATGGGCATTGCCATGTTGGTTTTTCTAAGCCAGACAAGGCTATATTTAGACAAGAGGGTAGCGTGCCAAAATATCAGTTAATTCAAGCAAGCTTGGTTAGCAGCATGCAGCACATAGACGGTACGAGTCTACACTCAGAGACAGACGTCTGCTAATTCGTACAAAATAGGAGAGTATTGCTCACCAAACGTAGAACACAGACAGACTGTTAGTCCAAAATATCGACACATCAAGTCATAATTAATTGGCAGATAATTATAATTGTACTATAAATGCTTGAAAATGGCACAAACAGCATAAACATGTTTGAAAGGGTGTAGATCTGTGGCTAAAACACCACTCAAAGTAGCACCACCTCTAATAATACACACTTTAATTCTTAATACAATTTACTGAGATGGAAACTTTGGCTTTTATATAATAAAGGTTCCCAATTCATATTAACCTACTAAATTAGTGAGGCAATTGTACACCACTTTACCCCATGCATTAAGTGCTTTACCTGCTTGCATCCGTGCCTACAGCTCATTTAGAATCACCGTTTAAGCTAGCATGTATATCTCTGGACTGTGGGAGGAAGGACAGGATGACATGCAAACTGCAAACACAACCCTGGCGGTGATCAGAAGGTTCAAACCCAGAATCGTCTTACTGTGACAGTGCAGGGCAACAATGTTAACGGCTGCACCATCCTCCATGTTGGTTTGCAGAAAGTGAAAAATCAGCAAGTAACTTGTTTTTTCTTTTGTCGAGTACGGTTGCAAACTTGTTAATATCCTTGTTTATGGATATTAACAAGGTTTAGCCTCAAGTGGACATTTCAGGAACTGCAGTTTTTGGCACATGCAAGATGGCTTCATTTTTCTGCCCCATAAGTCAGCAGCTATATAGAATGTGTAATTAATCTAAACTAAACAGACATTTAGGCACATATGAAAGCGTATGTGGATCATATTCCTTTACTTTCCTACTCAGAGGAGATTTTCTCTGTTCAGACAACTTAACTAAACAAAAACCTTCAAGGTCAATCTCTTCACTCCATTCCACTAGTAAGCAGTCCATTAGCCAGCTCATCTTTCCCTAAACGCCTGGCATATTCAGAGAGGCAGTGTTCGGAAGGGCTGTGCTGAGATCACAGAACTGTCAACATGGGCCTCTGACAAGGCAGAGCATTGCCATTACTTTCATGTGAAAGGATGGGTTAATTATAAGATTTGGTTTCTAATATGAAGCCTTTCAGAGGAAGTGGAGAGCTTATACCCGGTAATTAGACATAAATCGTTTGACTGAAGCAAATGTGGGGATGTGGGGGAGGGGGTGGGTTGAGTAAGATCATGCTTTGTCTGTGGCAAGGAGGAGAAAATACAATCCCATGGAAACACAAGCTGAGTTTTGCACACAGGTTTAAGAACATGTTCATTGTAAGGTGATGCAGTAGGACCTTAAATCTATCTCATGGTCTATTTTGTATACTGACAGAAAACTACACACACAGCCATTTAGGATAGTTTGTTTTCTTCTAATTTCATTAGGTGTTATTGTGCCGTAAACCAAGTAAATATACTCCATGGTTTGAAAATGTGCCATTCTCTTACTACTCTGGTCTAAACTGAAATATCTGCATCTGTCCAGAACTATAAACCTTGACTACTTCCCTTGACTTCTCTTTACATGGCAGCAGATGCTTGCCCCTCCCGAGCCTTGTTTTGGAGAATGTTTCTTCCTGCTAAAAGGGAGTTTTCCTTCCCACTATTGCCAAGAGCTGGCTCTAGTCTCATCTGGGCGCTCCATTTTCTCCCGCTATCAGACATCTTTAATCAATCGTACTGCCAACGTGCGCTTGATAAAAGTGCTGCCTTACCGCTGGATCTGGTCCCAAAATACACAATGTAGTGAATGACTGACTATTCCCCGTGTGTCCATGCACAACACCAACTTAACAACTAGTTCACCTCAGTTCACTACAGATTTTATGACAGAAAGAAAACACGCTCACGATGAAATGTTAGAATGTACCAATACCAATGAACAACTGGCTGAATAAAGGTAGAAAGACCTCTCTGAACACTCTCACTCTAACCACAGTATGACTAAACATGCTACAATTACAGCCTTTGACCGCTTGATTTTGAAGCACCATTTCAATAAGTGTCAGCCGCGATGGATTCATTATTCACATAAAAGGGAAAAATGAAAGGGCCTGTGACTGTGCTTGCCCGGGGCAAAAACACAAGGAGTATGTCCTCAAATACTAATAGACCCACACGACACACTAACGCACACATACAGTAATGCGTTGCTTACCGTTGGCTCAGTCCCTTCACCAATTTTCCCCCTCTAATTACAATTAAAATCGTCACGCTTGTTTTTATGCAGCATAATTACACCAGCACAGAGCTGAGAATGGCTTGCTTGTTTGTTGTGGTCGCAACAAAAGGGCCTTCAATAGCGGAGGCCTGTGTCCAGCCTGACCTTTGCCAGCAGAGATGGAAAGCTGTCTATTTTCTCTGACCTGAATATTAGTAGATTGCCTCTGAATGTCATCTAGGGGATAAAAGGTTATTGGTTCAAACCCATTTTAGGAAATGTATTTCCAACGCCACACAATCCAGGACACCAAATCGTCACATCTAACAACTTTAAGGACGAATGCGTCGTCACATTAGGGCTGTGCGATATGACCAAAATCTCATATCCCGATATAGGACATCTATCGTCCCGATAACGATATAAATCACAAAAATTGAACATTTTCTGTAAATTCTGTGAATCTCGGGCAGTTCGACTTGCGTGAAGTGTTTCCAGCTGGGCGTCGTGTACCTGGGGTTGAGTGTTTTAACAGATGCTTGAAACTATACATTTTTAGGCATAAGTTGTAACGCCCGCCGTTTTCTTTGTGAGTATTTATTACACAGCGTGCTGCGGGGAAACGCCTGTTCTAACGTTTGAGTCTAAGGTTTATTTTTTAGCACCTGACGGCTCTTTTTTACTTCTCATCCGTAAACACTCTGCATCTTTCATGTGATTCAATTTATTTTGAAAAGTCTCAACAGGATCTTGAGCTTTTTTGTGAAAGGTTTGTGGAAACTAAACCAGCGGACACGCGATGGTTTTACCAGCGTTGTTGCTAACGACAACGCATAAAAACAGGCGCTTGTCCGTCTATATTGTGGTTATATTAAATATAAGAGAATGAGAGACCTTTAAGAAATTAATAAAGCCACTACAGTGACCATCAAAACGGTGAAAAAATATTGCCGTAAACAGTTTATTTTGCGACACCACTAAACAAACGATAGCGTAAAATGAAGCGATAGACGTTTTTATATCGTTATATCGAACAGCCCTACGTCACATGATAAAGAAATTTTCACAGAAAGTTTGCAGTCATGTGAAAAAGTAAGTACAGCCTTACATCTTCTAATTAAGAGCTCAGGACCAAAACTATTTTATCAGGAAGCTCTAGAAGATTTCCAAATGACCACAAGTTTCTAGGAGCAAATGTACGTTTTTAAAGTCTTTTAAAGTCTATCTGGCCCTGACCTTTATTTGGATATTTAAACAAACATATACATATCTACAACAACAACACATGAAAGCCAGAAAATGGTTAAGAATCTATGATTCACCGTGTGCAAATATTTGTAGCCATCTGTCTTACCTGCAGCACATTAAGTGACACTTCGCCGGCAACTAAGGCTGAGTAATGATGTCATTCAGGCACTGTAATCTAGGGCTGCTTTTAGATTGCTGCCAACATTATTACAGGGCTTCACCTCACTGAGTAATGCAACAGGCTGCCTTGATCCGCCTATAAAGACATAACACCAAGCTCATAACATCATCGGGGTGAGACCAGAGCAACACTGTGCACCTGGACCTTAAAGCGGTATTCAAAGGTGCTGGCAGTGCAATTAAATCAATTCTATGATGGAAAACTACCACCGCGAAGACGGCAGTGGGACTGGGCTCTGATGTGGCTTGTTTATGTTTTGGTATGAGCCTACTGTGTGTTTCTGGTGTGAACAAAAAGGAATAAGAGCTCCATTAGATCTGTGCTCCCAACAAAATGTCCTTTGTTCTCCAAATAAAATACAGTTGTGGGAGAGGAAAACACTGGGGAGGGTGGATAACTGGTGTCTAGTAATAGGGCCTATAAATAGATCAAAAGCATATTTCCCTGTTTTTTTGTTTTTTAGCCCTGCCACTAATAATCCTCAAGGCACCCTGCACTAACATAAACTTGTGATTACTTCATTGGAGCGAATTTAGATGAATATGGTTAGCCTAATGATAAAGGAGGAATTACTTTTCATATTAGGTTCAAATGTCTTACATGTCAAATATTTCAATCTTGAAAGGATGAGCTGCTCTGCACAGCTCTCGATAGATCTGTCTTGGACCATGCTCAACAAAGGAAATGCCTAAAGGTTGATTCTGTTCATCTGAACGCCGCGTTTTCAGTGGGAGAAACATTATGTCACTCATCCAAGTGACATCTCCAATGGTTCAAAAATAAAATATTTTAGAAGAAGGACAAGTCACAGCATCAGAACCCAGAAATACCCTCTTAAAATCCTTAAAACACCTGCATATTTAACTTTCCAACACCCACAGCAGTCTTCACTGTCCAAGTGTTAGTTTCTGTGTTAACCAACTGTTCAGTCCCACCAAAAAATCCTCTGAGTGTGCATCTTTGTCAGGTCAAATAAACATTCCCACGGAAGAAGCGGTGTTTGTGTGCGTTACATGTTGTGTCAGCATCTTCCTCTGCATTGAAATGCTTGCCGAGTGGCTTGTCATTGCACGGATGCTCATTAATAGAGTTTTAGCTCCCGTTGCAATCGTGTGAGAATGACAGAGAGCCTGATAGACGCAGACACAAAGACAAAAGCATTGTCGGCCTGACAAAGAGGAGATAGTTTAGCATGAGCTCAACAATCAGTGACATTTCACTGAGCTACAGCAGAGGAGTCCTTATATTCGATATATGCGTACACAGACACACTCACAGCAAATACACCTTTCATAAACTACAATCTTTCTCATAGTTGGAGTTAACTCCAGTTAACAAGCTTCCAAACTCACGGGTCACAGCGAGTCATATTTCTTACCCAACTAGCTCATTTATCTAGCCAACACCAAGTCTAAGCAGACTCTTGCTGCTTCATTCATCTAATAGGCTGCTGCCTCTGAAAGCTGGAGAAATGAGCGTGCTACGCTGTGGTAATGGATGTAAGAGAAATCTGGTAAATTACGAAGTGGGAGGACGACAAACCTCATTTACATGCAATTTGACTGATGACGAGTGTGGCTGAACTCGGTGATCTCGCATAGATTAATTCAGGAAGTTTCCTTGTTCCCCAGAGTAAAGGCTTCATGTAGCCTCTGGTGATATGGGTATTCTAGATAATGCAGAGTTTTACGATCTTATGAGTTTATGATAATATATTTGGATGAAAACTGGGCTGTGGCTAGTCCGAGACACCAAGGCTTCCTGTTTTAACCTATGTAAAAAAAAGAAAATCCTACTTCTATCGCATTAGGAAGCCAGTTGTTGCTTCTCAAAGACTTGGCTAAAGTTTTCAAAGATCGCCTGCTGGAATATATTTCGTAAGAGCAATATTTTTGCGTTATTTGTCATTTCTGCTGTTTGGTCAAGAAATGCTGAACAAGATATTGCTGCTCTTGATGAGGTTCTGCTTTTAAAAGTAGGACTTCATCAAATAAATCAATAAAAAAAAAAAAAATCAGCCAATCCATTGTTCTTTCTGAATTATCATTATCAACCTAGAGCACTAAAACACAACCAGACAGCACCCAAGAGTTTAGTTTCTATTCCAAATTATAGCCAGATTAACCACAGCCAATATGATTTCATTTCATATAGTGAAATCAGTGGCAGTTGACCAAAGATGAGAAGAGAAGACAGCTTAATATCATTAGTATAATACATTTTAAAATGCTGTTATAGCATATAAAATCAAGCAATGACACACCAGACTAATGTCAAAGTGTCTTCCTCCCATTTTTCCCGTCAGCTCGCCAATGATCGGACTAAGGTCGCGTTTTCATCTTTATCTGACTCTTTAAAAGTTCACAGGTCACTCTGTGTGAACGTAGCCTTAATGTTCACTCAGTTCACTCTGTGCGGCTAAATATACCTGAAAACATAAACTTGACATTTTGCATATCAACCACCCACTCATGTATCACTCCACATCCAAAATAGCAAGTGTGTTTATCCAAAACACAGATAATGCAGCAGCACTACTGTGGCTTTGTGCGCTACAGCCAACAAGCAGCTTAATGCTAACAAAAATATCACAAATCGAGGATCTTTCCATTCCACAAAGATGTTTTTTATATTACATTAAAAGATGGAACACACACACACACACACACACACACACGAATGGCAATGGAAACAAGATATCTAAATATAGCTTTGCTTTTAATTTGACCAGCAACATCATTGCAATGTCATACGGAAGAAATTTTATGAAAAGCAATCTTACCTGCTATTTATTTAAGACATAGTTAATAAGAAGCCAGTATGTCTCAAAAAAAGGCTTCAGATTGCACACATTCACACATGCAAGCTGCCAAGTGCAACCACAGGAGTCGACTCTTGGCAGCTGAGCAGCTCCATTGGAGCAGTAGGAGTTCAAAAGGCTTGGTGAGCACACGGTTCAGAAGGAGGAACATAATACACTCACTTAAACAACCCTGATTTCCCCAGATGAATCTGAGTTATAAAGCCAGAAACCTCCACGTCTGAAATCGTCTTCCTCTACCTCAACAACGTCACTTGTGCCATATTAGGAATCATCTCTTGCTGCAGACTGAATTTCATCAGTTAACTGGAGAACTGGTTGAGTAGTGCTGCTTAAAAAAATGTCAAGTCCCTCTTGGAATGGGTTGGTTTGTAGTACTGTTCAGTAAAAGCAACAGGCAGGAAGGTTTAGGGCCAATTTGTTTCCATTATGACCTTCTGAGCAGGCTAGAAGCACCAAGGCCCCACTCAAAGTAGAGCCGTCACATGGCAGAATCGTGGCACAACGCCCTACTGCTGCTGGCTGGTGCTGATAGAGACATTATCTTCTCACAGAGGAAAGGAATGAGAGAGAAGGAGGTTTCTGTGAATTAATCATGAATAAGATGCCGTGAAATGATGTCAGCTAGCAAAACTCTGAAGATTAGGCTGCAACTTTAAATGATGTTAACCAGGATCAGATTGTTTGGGGAGTATCACAATGAGAAGACAAGAACAGTCAAAAGTTCCACAAACACAGAGGGGAAAAAAATAATTTAAAGGGCATGTGCTACACTCATTTCCAGTTCCATAGTTTTGGTATTCTTCCATGCAGGATTCACATTACAAAAATCATTATTAGTCATATCCTGAATCTCTAAATATACCTCCTTCTCTTCCCTTTAACCCCTACCTTCATCTGATTGGCTGTTTCTCACAAACAAAACATTTGAAGCCATCATTTTATACCTCAGCTCTCAATTTTTGGTGACAAACATCCACATTTAAACTTTGTGAAAGAAGTCGATGAGTGATGTTTTGATGGCAATATGCTATTTTCTGTCAATAAGCGCTGCTGTTATCTGCCATTAGCCTCAGTTAGCTGCTGTTAGCCAGCGTTAATAAAACTGTCTTTAAAGTGAACGTAACATTGTTGGGCTCTGATGCTAAGTGAATAAACTCTCATATGATGTGAGGATGTAATCAAACTGTGGGAGCTAAAGTGTGATTTTTAGGATACCTGAGCATAATACTAGCTGGCACCGTTAGCTTATAACAGCGGTCCCCAACTCCCGGGCCTCGGACTGGGACTGGTCCGTGAGTCGTTTGGTACCGGGCCGCGAGAGTTGAGGCTCAGGTGTGAAATGTATGGTTTTCAGGGTTTCTATCGGTTTTCAGTGTTATTTTGTCATCGTTTTTATCGTTAACTCGGTTTTCCTGGGTCTTTTCATGTGTGTTATGAATAAATTTTCTTTTTTTTGGTACCAGTACTAGTTTTATTTTGTTGTATTTATCCGCAACACCTTAAAGGCCGGTCCGTGAAAATATTGTCAGGCATAAACCGGTCCATGGCGCAAAAAAGGTTGGGGACCACTGGCTTATAACCTGTTGTTGCCCTTTAGCCATTGAGTTCTCTTCTCCTCCACCTTTGGTGTTCCATGTATGTGGTCAGTTTTAGCTACATACGAGAAACACAACTATTTGCATTAATCTCTGTCCCAGCCACTGCATTTAAATATGGTGGGGCAACATGATAGCTCCCACAAACTACAAACCCAACTCCTATGTATTTTTAAGAGATTAATTACAAGCTCATGAGAATGCATCAGTTTTCTGGAAAATGTAACTACACACTATAATTAAGAATACAAACCTTTTTATGTATTTAATAACCTCAAAAATTACTGACAGACTGACTTTAAGCAACTGATAAAGCAGTGCAAGCATTTAGAGTCTGAAAGCCGAGCTTTTAGCTCCCTGAGATTGCTCGTACATATCTTGACCATGTTTGATATGCATAACTGTAATAGAGTATATTTCTGGGGGAAAAAAATCATAATTGATCCACTAAAAATAAAATAAAAGCTCCATTAGATAAACCAAGACTATTACAAACAAGTTTACAAAAGTATGAGAGTATTCTAATATCAGCGACAGTCTCTAAATATCGGTTTAGTATTAAAATAAACATTTCAATCTAAAAATAAACCTTCCTCTGCTAAATGAATTAGTCATTTCTAAAAGTTTATTCATCATCCATGACATTAATCAGCAAAGCAAATAGAAACCTTGTTAAATGTCAGTTTTATCAGACCTGCATTAAAACCTTAAGAGGCAGAGTTGAGATAAGAGTGTTTAGACTGTGGTCTGAGTGGATGACTGCTTATCAGTTAATCTTAATCTATGGAACTGAGTCGCTGCAAAACCACCCAACTGTTTCTGAAACACGCAGTTTCTATTTTTAAAGCAACTTTCCTGCAAGGCAAGACCTGCTTTTTCAAACCACCAAATTGGTGCCACAAGTACAAATCTGCAGGGGAATGCCAATCATAGCGAGCGTGGCGGCTCCGTGGGGTATTTCATGCATTTTTAGCCCGCCGTGGCACACAGAGTTAAAGGGACTCGGGGCTTATCCTCGGATTAATGCCTGGAAAAGTTCATTCTGCCCCGAGAGATCCAGGGTGCACCGAGTCCTTCCTAAAAGGGATTGTGTAACTGCTGGAACTTTTGATTTTGTTTTGTTCATAGAAGCAGGAGGATTACATCCTCAGAGACCCACCTGACCCACCTCCCTCTTCTCGGCTGTCCCCTGCTGAACTCAGCGGACTTCATCCCACAGCCAGATGGGAAATACAGCAGTACACAGATATTCTTTTCAGAGCTTTCTGCTGGGCAGAGGTCTTAAAGACAATGGGGCCCTCTTGCATTTCACTTCTAGATGTGAAGCCTTACGCGTTAATCTTAGAGGTCAATCATTTTCTTCATTTCACTACTTATGCCAGACCGGACATCTGGGAAAAACCCCATAACTACATACAAGGTCAGCTCATGCTGTCATTTCATTTCTTTTCCCCACAAAGCAACGTCACATGCAGCAAGTATTAAGTTTCAGGACAGCCTCGTTTACTAGCACGGCTGCTGAAAGATTAAATAAGAAAAGAAAAAAAATCAACACAAAAGGCCGGGTATGAGAGGACGTTAAAAATCCATTACCACATTGTCACTGCTACCAAAAACAGCCCTAAAAATAATCTAATTATGAAATGATCTTTAATTACGTGAAAGAACACTATGCATAACAAAAAACACAAAACCGCAATTCAGTACCGAGCTTCTTGTTCCTGCAGCGGCAGCAGCAAAGCTCTGAATGCTTAATAAATTCTTCTGAAGGCTGCACCGCACGCTTGTTTCATCTGACAATGAAACTACTTGAATGGAATAGTCTGGAAAACTGTAGAGGGGAAGACAATCATGAAGCAGTAATCTTATTTCTCCACAGCAGCTCCCATTGTTCTCCTAAAAATGCTTCTGTTTAGTCCGGTTCAGCTCTCATTCCAATCCATCACTCCATTGAGAAATATTCTGCAGAGCCAAGGATAAATTAGAACAATAACCGCGCTGCGCGATTTGAATGCAGCAATCAGGCTCGGATAGGAGAGAGTACCGTTGTGCTCCTCCAGCTCTTACTAGATAGCAGTAGCTGCTCTGTGCACGGCTGCAATCAAGCCCAGATGAATTGAACCACCTCGCTCTGTGTTCGACTTCCCTGATAACTTCCTCTGATTAAGCTCCTGCTTAATTCACTCTGCCTCTCGACTCTGTCGACTTCAGTCATCTTTAGACAACTTTCAAAACGTTCAGACTTAAACCATCAATTAACACCAGAGCCTTCTCCGATACAGCGACACCGGCCTCTGTAAATGAGGAATCATCGGCGTGGACCGGCAGGTGTTAAGCTCCCTTTTTGAAGATTATGCTTCACTTGCAGTGGCCTGGCCCAGGCTAGCCACTCTCTTCTAATCCACCACTGCAAGCTTTTGATAGCTCCCACTGAGAGTCTTTATTACAATTTCTGATTAAAACCTGGAGCCAGAGAGAAAACGAGACAGACTGAGAAATTAGAGTGACAGAGGAGAAGGAAGGGCAAGTGAAAGAATTAAAAATTACTCCCATTTCAAATGCAGGAGCGTAAACTGCAGAGCAGCTGCCTTTGATTACCTTTAAATCTAATACTTAATGCTTAAATTTTGTTAGAGGAATGAGCTGACCCCAAAGGCCTAAACACGTATCTCATATTCTGACAGGAAACAGACCCTCCAGGAAAGACTACAGAATGAAACCCTGCATTTTTAGTTTAAAACTGCGACATTAGCACCACTACTGAAATGCTAGAACCAGACAAAATTGACGAGAGCTAAGGGAAAAAAACCCCATTAAGATCATGAAGAACGCACTGCCTCGATCAGTAGAGAAAACAAAACAAAACAGTCTTATCTGGTTTCAACTCCAGCATCATTTATGAGGCGCTTATTGTGCCGTCCTTCCTCCCTGATACTGAATAATCTCTGGGATAAAATCTACACATGGCTGTGGTCATCCCAAAAACATGAATAATTCACAGCCATCTGCCATAAACCAACAGTCTAAATTAAAAAAAGACCGAGGAGGTGCGATTCCTTTATTGTGATCACTTCTTTTATTTTGTGTGTGTTTGTGTGTGTCACAGAAAGGAAGTGTGGGTCTGCTTTTGATTCACTTTATTACGTCGTCACAGGAAGCGAGACGGACTCACGTTCACACCTACAGATTTAAATAATTAGCAATTTAGAATTCGCAGTTAACCCAACCCATGCATATCTTTGCACTGTGGGAGAAAGCCAGAGTAGCAGGAGACGTAAACACGTCTCTACCTTCTCGACAATTTAAGCCAATGTCTGCAGTAAATTAGAAATGAAATGTTAGATGTAAAATGTTATTATGTACAGGTGACTGTTGTATGAGGTTAGTGGAAGTCTCCAAAATGATCACGTGTGTAATTATCAGTAAGGCTGCTGGTTCTCAAATTTGGGGCCGAGTGATTATTTTACTCACAACTAAGCCTAAGACAACAGCAACAACCTCACCTTTAACCATGAGAATGGTCTGTTAAACAACGCTGCGATCATTTTATCTCCCCCAACTGGTTAAAGGCTCTTAAAGCCTCACTGCTGATTAGCACTGAAGCTCCACACCATAAAAAGCGATCTTCAGAGTTCCAACTATCAGTTACTTTAAAGCAAGTGGTTGTCATGTTGAAAGTGATATGTTAGTCAAGAATGTCATCACACCTACTACGTTAAAGTGACTAAGGTGCTTTTGCGGACATGAAGCAGACACGTTAAGATGCCGCCAGCATTTCATGGTTTCAAGGCAAGAAAAAAATCCAGCGGGGAGTTTTCTTGGTCTCACTTTGTCAAAGTTTGTGGCTGCTTTGTTTACACATTCTGTCCAGACTGCAAACATAAAGCATAAGTACTAAACAGCAGCATCCATATCATCACGGAAGAGGAGGCTGGGGCCAGTCCAAGAGGCAAGAACAAGACTGAGACTGCACAATACACTCTGACCCAACTGCATACAACATCCAGGATTTTTTCTGGTTAGACTCTAGAGGTCTCAAAGCTTTTTTAACCAGCTATACAAGGCCTCCAGCACCAGACGGCCCCTCTCTCTGTTTGTGTTCCAGGCCGGCGAGTCGCTATGCATGACGATTTATTGACGCAAGATCCCCCTCAGCCAGGACTGCCACCGATTACTGCTGCTGGAGAGAGGAGACGAGGGCAGGGAGAGGGGGGTAGACAGAAGGGGAAGGTCTTGCAGGGATAAGAGAGTTTTTCTGTGTGTGTGTTCTAGCTCTGCCTCCAAGGCCATAAACCCAGTTCCAAAATGCCAAGTAGCATGTCAACATGCCAGCCTTTGCCACCCAAGTTTAAGTCAGACAAAAGGCTCTTTAGTCCTCTAAGTGGTGGTCTGAAAAAATAGGAAATGATGATCTGTCATACGTGGAAAAAGGCTTTACCAGAACTGCACAAACTGAAGGACGACAAGGAGAAAATGAACTGCTAACATGAAGTGAAACTGAGCAACGAGAGCTTAATTTCTGAGCTCCCCAAAGAGAAGGAACGTCTGGCACTGGATGAATGCTCTGGCCTAATGCAAACACAATCACCCCTCACCTATTTTTTGTTTCATTTCATAACAGCTGACACTTGTTTTTCAAAAGATTTGTCCATCAGCAGATTGTTAGCCGTGACGTAAAAATTCCACCTCCCCAAATGAAATGAAAAACATGCGACGAATACAACTCTTCCTTTAACTAAACACTGGAGAAACGTCATCAATTCAGATTTATTATGTGAAAAAAACCAAAACTGCTAAGTTAAATATTCTGAGCATGAGCAGGGAACAGAAATGACCAAAATAAAAAGGAAATGAAACAGGAAAATACGGCCCACTCCAACGATCACTTGCATAACGCAGCGTATTTAAGAAAAAGAAAAAAGAGGAAGAAGACCAAGAAAGAAATCAGTAAATATCTTTGGCCTGTGCCAGTTTTCCCCGTAATGTGACGACATGAATCCCCTCTGACGCAAACCCCTTTGAAAAGCCTTTTGGCAGGGACTAAACCATTTCTCCAAACACTTTTCAAAAGAATAGAAGGTGATGCCAGCAAGCTACATTGTGTCACACAGAATCTTTAGTACTGCAACAATTAATAAATGCCTGTGAAATCAATTTGCTGAACATGACCAACACAAGCAGAGCTTGATGGGAAGTGAGGACACAATGGACCTTTTGTCCAGTTAAGTAAAATAGAAAATCCAGACCTGTGCTAAGGAGGAAAAGAATATATACTTTTCCCATAACACAGCAGCTATAAATCTATTCAAAATAAACTGCCGTGTTTAAATTTTACATTTCTTATTTCTTACCTTGGCAACTGTGAGAGCTCATTGTTATGGCTGCTGTTGCTCGTGCAGACTTGATGTGGAAAGAGAGGAGCGAGGGCGTCAGTGCGCCTCTGTCATGGTCACCATCGTTCGCTACCCAGCTCGACCAAAGAGGAACATGGATTCATCACACTGTGCCACAGAAGAAGACCTCGTTGGACTGCTTCACCAAACAGCCTGTGAGGAGGAGATACAAAAAAAGCGGGGGATTTCATGCAGGCGCTCATTTATCACTGCAATATGTTCCAAATTTTTAAACAAACTTAAAACAAACACGTTTATGGTTTTTGCCATTCATTTATTCCTCCCTGCACAGGCAACAAAGCACAGACAGCCCTGCATGCCAACCAGCTTTCAAAGAACTGATGACCCCAGTTCAAAGTTTCTGCCTCTCTTCAGCCCCAATTAAGTCTCTTGCACAAAACTGTCCAGGACATTCTGACACATAGTTGGTGAAAACCACTGACAATTAGAAAATAAACTGCACTGCAATTTCTGCTATTGCTGTTACAAAACAAAGCCAAGTGTTTAATGTTCAACAGCAACTTCCTAATTGTTGTAAATCTGTTATGAACAGTCTTACAATTACAATTGTTGCTAAAAGTGAGAAATAAGGTGAAGAAAATGTGGCAAGAATCAAGTTAGGACACGGTCCTGAGTCGCACTTTCTCACATGCAGCACACAGCAGGAGACGGTCTGCAACAATGCTGGAAACACAGAGTTCAGTTTAGGTGAGAGTGTGTTCGGCAGGCAACACACATGGCTTGCAGAGAATTTCCCGGACAAATACCCTCTCCATTCTCACAATCGGACATCACGCAGCCTTTGCTCTGGGGAGCTGCTTCAGTAAATACTCTTTAATATTCAATCCAACTGGCTTGGAGATTTTCATTTTGACATAAAACTCGGCTCAGTTATACAGAGAAAAGTTCAGGGCAGCAGTGCAGGTGTTAAACAGCTTGGATTTGGTGGAGAAAAGCAGGAGCGGGAATTCAGTCTATGCAGGGGCTGTGAAGATGAACTTCCACAACAGCTTGTGGGCTTACAGGACTGATGTTCTCCAATGCTGATGGTTGAACAGCCAAGGGAGCAACAGTGGGGCTAACTACGAAGAGGGAAAAAGTACAAAAAAGGCAGACTGGACATTCGTTTTCATTTTTAACACTCTGTTGTATATTTTGGCATCTCTTCTCCACAGCAGGGGCTAAACCAAAGGACCAACAACACAGCAAACAGCAACAAGAGTAGCCCACAGGGCGGGTTGGTCCACATATTTTTGACACTGCCCTCAAGTGACAGGAGGCGGCTACAACATGTCCATGTGGGTCTTCCAAACTTTCAGTGCACGAGCAAATTTAAAACGGAGACTAAAAGAAAGAGAACGGAGTGAAAGCAAACCGGCAAGTTGTATAAAATGTTTATTTTTTTATCAAATCAAAATGATTCATTTGAACCATCTGGCTTTACTTAAAATCACAGCATGTTTACAGAGTAATGCGAGTCACTATCAGAACTGTCATCACAACACTGCCTGAGCCACACCCAGCAAAGAGATTGAGCAGGTGTACATCGGTGATTAAGCACTGCAGCAATAATACACCGCATTTTTCACATTTATGCATCAGAGCTTACCGGGGCACACGCCTTTGCAAGCATTTTAAGATTTGATCACATCTATTACTGTTACACTGTTACCGTGTTTGCTCCCACAGTTTGCATGGTCGGCCTGGGAAAGTCACTGCCTAAATGAAAGGCTGTAGTAGAGCCCCAAATGAAATGCAAACAGAGGCTTCATGAAGGCTTAGACTCACCTCTGAGTCAACAGCAGAAGAAAGAGGGGAAGAAAACTTTTCATACTGCCTGGTGTTTGTGTGTCTTATGCAATCAAAACTGCAAGCGGTGCGCAAACAAACACACAGAGAGGCCTCTGGCTCTTCAACTTTAACCGGCAGAAACTAAAACTCACCTCTGTCACGTCTAACAGGTGTCGGCAGAGCTGAAAACAAACATGTGGTAATGAGAGCTGCAATCAGTCAGCAAAGTGCGTCTGCGCTCCCTTCTCTTTCTCAAACAGACACACTCGCTCGCTCTTTAAAGCTGCTAAACTGAATTACTGTCACATACCTACGTTCAGTTCTGTTGCGCAGAAAAATAAAACTTCATGGAAACGTATTCCTGCCAACAGTCTCCAGGCTCTTACCTCAGCTATCAGGAATTACCATAAACACCATAACGGTCCCTTAAGTCTAGAAGAAAATCTGAGAAACCAGATTATTAATTGCCGTCAAATGTGAGGGGAAAAAGTGTCAGAGTACTGATGGGATAACTGCCACTTGTGACTTTGAGAAAAAGATGAATGTGTTGCTATGACAAAAGTCAAAACACAGTATTTCCACTCTTTGAGTTGAGTGTGCTCTTCATAGCATCTTTCAAGCCATGGGGCAAAACAACAATGGAAGAGGTTTAGATGTCAGTCTGAATTCCTGATAAGGGTGTGTGTTTAGTTACATGTACACTGGTGAAACTTGGATGACCGTGAGGGACACCGAAAATGGGTGTTGATGGATTTGCTGAGGCATGGGGTGTCAGAAAAAGTCGCCAGGGTGCCAACTGGAGGGCAGTGGAGCTATTCTCAGCTCAAACCACCTATTTTTGTCAGACGAGTTGTCTCACACACACGCGCACGCGCACACACACACACACACACACGTACACACACAATGTGCTTTTACAGTCTGTTATAGTGTGACAGCAGTGACTTTAGGCATTTTCTCCTCCTGCTCTCTCTGTTGCCAAACACATACACCATGGAGCTCAAAGACAGGCCTTTACCGACTCCAGCCAGTTGCAGATTGCAAAGCTGATCTGTTGTCAGTTGTGATGCTACTTCCACATGACTTCATTTTTTTTCTCCTGGAATCTTAATTACTCTACGGGGATCCCATTAAAAATGGATCTTTGTACAACACTGCAGATATTTCTTTTTCCTGCACTGTGGCACCATAAAACACATCACCTGCATCTCTTCAAGCATCTCATTTTCACCGGCTAACTCGTCTGGATAAGATTTATTATTCTCATGCAGTGAAGTTTGGATCTGGAAGCGTTTCATGGCGCTTGACAGGAAAACAGCTCTCAGGACCCCTTAATGGACTTCATTTCCCAAGCACTCTGAGCACTGCCGGGAGTAATCACGATAGCATAAAAATAACATGTGGTTGGATAGTGAGCAGTAAACAACAATTAAGAGACCCCTTGCATAGCTCATGAAATGAATCATTGAAAATGCATTTGCTCCATGAAGACCGCCTCAGCCTCTCAGCCCTAATTGACTATGAATTATTCAGCTGGCGATGAGATTAGTGCCTTGTATGCCATGGACTGACATGTTTCTGAGGTGTAGAGTCTTTACAGTGTGATAGCAGCTCAGTATTCTTGAAATAGATGTGGATGGCCCAACAGGAAGCTTTTTGCTTTATTATTACCACCAAGACAAAAGTAGAATATTGTAGTGTGTCTGACAGGAGCTGGTCGGTCCATCTGTGAAGTAGAGCTGGGCGATATAAGATTTTTTCATATCACGATGATTTTTTCATTTCAGGCGATAACGATATCTATCACGATATAAGCCAAATAACTATATTTGTAAGATTTAAATGTGCCGTTGCTCACAAGTAAAATGTGAAATAATCAGCAGCTTGTTTTTATTTAAATATTTATTTCCCATAATAAGTTCAACAGGGTAGATGTACTTAAGGAACATGAGACTTTTTCAGATAAATAAAGGCAAATATTGCAAACTACACAAAAGGCAGCCGCTAAAGCGTTTAAGTTTCAAAATAGAACAAACGAAACAGACTACTAAATTGTCAATTCCACTTAGAAACAAAATATTAATTCTAAAAATAAATCTTAGTTTGTTTTACAGAAGAACAGACAAAACTGACTAACTTTTGTCAATATCAAATAAACTGAGAACTAAAAGGAAATTCTCAATCTCTCCTTGTTGTATAGCTGAGCTTTTCAAACAGTTTTAACAGTTACTTTAGTCTGACAAAAGCCGAATGACGAATTAGCGCTTCCAGTCAGAGACTGAGGCTACGTCCACACGTACACGGGTATTTTTGAAAACGGAGATTTTCCGTTTTCGTTTTAAAAAATAATCCCGTCCACACATAAAGGCAGAAATGAAGGAAAACACTGCTATGAACATGCCAAAGCAGCAGGTGGCGCTAGATTCCTAACCGTGCAGAAATGTTGGCCAATCAGAAGTCTAGAAGCCTCGGTGGGAAAAAGTAAACAAAGCTGGGGCATAGAAGCAGAACCGAGTCGTATGTGTGGACGGACAGTAACTGTGTGTATATGTAAGCATTTAAACACTGCAGAGAGTAGAATTAACAGTAACAGTATTGTAGAAATTCATTTCACCGAAACAATAACGTGGCGCACAGTGTGACGCATGCACCAGTTTATTGTATTTCCAGACTTGCTTTCGGCACAATTTACAGTGCACGCTACTCTGTTTTTTGTCAGACTTGAAATAGCCGAAATACCTTCACACTACGGAACTTCTATGGCTCTTCCGTTCGACAATCTCTCCGGCATTGGAACCATCATCTGTTTTCTCTTCGGTCACGCTCGGTTGATTTTTCTAGTCGGCACACTCATTTCCTCCATTACCCGCTGGCTGCTTCCCAAACAAACACACGTGCGGCTTGGCACTTGTGCTGTACGTAACAAGTCACGTGACGTGACGCTGCGGCTGTGATTGGTTCGGCTCTGCGCTACTTAATTTGGATTGGCTGTTCTTTTTTTTTTTTTTTAAGAGGACAAGAGCGGCGAGGTCTATCGCGATAGTTTAATTTCTCTATCGAGTAAAAGTTATATCGCGATACATATCGTTATCGTTCTATCGCCCAGCTCTACTGTGAAGTTCAGGGTATAAAACAAGGGCTGGGTAATGTACAGCTGATATAATTTCAAAACATATACCAAATGAGACAGTCCTGTTTATATAAGAATGTCCTTTGATGCTGAGGTATATAAAGTGTGCCCTAGATAAAACTCTCTATGCAGACTCTCACTTTCTGCAGTTTCTCCTGACGTGAGTGATAACTAAAGTTTGAGGCATTCGTTAACTGAATGTTAAAATTGCATTTGTTACTGAAGCTGATGAGGTTTCCTGCTTTATTTAAACGAGACACTAAGAACAAAACTGCTCTTTTCAAAGCCAAAATACTCAACAACAACAAAAAAAGATTCAAATCTCATAGTTTTAGATTGTACATGCCAAAGACCTACGAGAACAGCTGAATCACTGCACCACCACTGCTTCCAAAAAGCCTGAAACCGTCATTGCTTTGAAAAGGTAGATTGTGGTCATAAGAATTAGAACCTGTACTCCATCACTTTTGGGTGCGTAAACCCTAAAACAGGTCTTGCATTATATCTGCCTGCGTGCACCTTCACAGAAATGACTTAATTCTTATTTTGACAGTAGTTTTGGCACAGTGGACAGGAGCTTAGTCCTGCTGGAAAGTAAATCAGGATTTCCATGAAGCTCATCAGCAGATGGAAGCATGAAGAGCTCCACAATCTCGTGGTAGAAGGCTGCACTGACTTTGGACTTGATGAAGCACAGCTGACCAACAGCAGCCAACTCCAGCAGATCACACCCCAAAGCATCACAGAAACGTCACGCTGGACTTCAAATCCATTGGATTCTGTGCCTCTTTACTCCAAAATGTACTTTTATCTGAAAAGAGCAGCTAGACTACTGAGGAACAGTCCAGGTAAGACACTTCTGACAGTGTTTCTGGTTCAGGAGTGGGTGGATATTTGGATGAAGTCTATTCAATGACACCAGCCTCGTCCACTTGAAGTTCTTTAAATCATCTTTTCTTTAAAGTCCTCATTTTACTGACACCTTTCCCTTCATATCAGCTTCAATACAGCACACAATGTTCCACATCAAAATGCAAAACAGTAACAGAGTACATGTTAATGAAATGACTGGAGATAAAAATCATGAGACCAACCTCGAGACCTGGTACCGGAGTTCTACACAAATTCAAATAACATCACGGATATTGCATTAAAAGTCTTTTAAATTAAGCGACTTTAAAATGTTTTAAATGCAGCTACGGTGAAGGCAAATCATTACTAAACATTCAAGCCTAAAGTGGTGGCGGTCGTGGTTAAAATACAGTGTTTTATTTCTGAATAACATACCATTTTAGCATTACTTCTGTTCATGTACTGACTCATCTTCAGTCACTGTTTTTATTACTGGGTTAACGTCACAAAATGCTGGAATTCATCTAAATGTCAAATAAAATATCCCGACGCGGGTGAAGCACACCAGCTAAATGCCCGAAAATTCACTTTTCCTGCATCCTCAGCTGATGGTTGACTCAACCAGATGCAACTTTTTATGTTGAGTTATTTTTTTAAATTAATAGTTTGAGAATATTAATGCAACTAGGAAGGGAATATGAACCAAAATTCCCATCACAAGAGCAGACAGATTACCTGAAATGGTCTTTCTTTTGCCTATTAAAAAAAATGGCTATTTGCACAATGGCTGAGTGTGCAGGCCTGTCCATCACAGGTACCAAGCTCTAACCCAACACAGCTGTGCTATTAATAGACACAATCAGTGAAAGGAAAACAAAATGGGCACTAATAAGGATGTCTTTCCAAACTGCAAACCTATTGATAGCCGATTTCAGAGCGCTAGGACGGGTTCCAAGTCAGGAGGAGGTCCTGGAAAAACACAAAGAGCTAATACGGGTTATTATTAGAGTTGCGAGGCACCAACAGGGTGTAAGGGGCTGAACTGTGGGAGAATAATTCACAGCCATGAGTTCATTGGGTGACCACAAGAACTCATCAAACCTCAAAATCACATCAATTGAGGATGAGAGCTTCTGTATAGCCGCCCATTAAAATCCCAGCATCCTTCTTGCTGTTTTCAATCTTTGTCTTCTTTTCGGGCCAAAATCCATTTTCTTTGATTAAAGTGAAATTTCAATCTATACTAATGAACAAGTCTGAACGTAACAAAGCACTCTTCTGCTAATAATAGAAAAGTCCTAGCATGCACAGCTGTCTTTCCTGGAAGGTTAACATCAACATACCTATACTGAAAGTTTTCTGGATCAAAATATAAGCAATGTGTGCTGATTTTATCAGGTTGCACGTTTCCCTACGTTCTTACTGGTTTAGAAAATCTAAACATTGGCACACTGATACTGTAAATGGTAAATGGGCGGATTCTTCTATAGCATTTATACAGCCATTTGTTTTTTAAAGAAATGTTAGAATCGTGCAAACAGTGACAACACCATTTTTGATTGGACTATATATAGCATATAGTGCAAAAAAGTAATTGTAAAATATGTATGTGACAAATATTTTAAGATTGTCTTAGGGAGCACCAAAACACTAAAACATGACAGTGGTCATTATAATGTTACAGACAGGCAAGAACAATAATGCTATGATTTCATTCTTAGCCCACTACCTTAATGACAATTTTAAGCCAGGAGACAAATGTTATCAATTTTGTCTGTCTGTAACATCATAATTAATAACTTAACAGATGGCTAACATTGCTATCAATTAAAAATACCTTCAGCTGAAAGATCCACCTTTGATTTGGCAAAGGTTTTAATACCAGATGCAATTCCTAAAGCAGCGCTCCCAATTAAGGAGGCACGGGACCAACACCAACACTAGGCGTACACTAGTTTGTGATCCCCTGAGGCTGGGTTTGTAACTCCTAATAGTTAAGCAACTAAAATTATTGTTTGGTGGCCAAGTTAACATTTATGATGGTTCATGACCTCTCAAAATTGTTCAGTGTTGTGGACATCAAATACTTCAGCTGCTGGTATGGGGAGGAGCTGTGTACCTACCTGTCTGCAACTGCTCTGTGTGATGTTTTGTGTCAACTGGAGGAGGCCAAGATGCTGTTATTTGTATTGGTACTGCTGCAAATGATAACATAATCACAAAGTAATTTGCAGTATTATCAGTCAAGTTAGTATCTGAGAATCTATTTTTTTGACAACCGTAACAGAGGTAGGAGGTGTTGTGGAGGGAGGGAGTAGTCTGCAAGCATTGTGTGTGCATGCTTGCTTTCTTAAATTCATTCATTCATTCATTCATTCAAATATACTTCATGCAAGTAACTCCAACTCTGACTTTAAATCAGTAAGCCTGGCACAGCAGCAGGTGAACCGGTTGTCCATGTGCTCCAGGTCATGGTTACAGAAAAAGGTTACAACTGCTGACGAAGAAAGACCACCACTGCCAGCGTCAGTCCCAGATGGTGATATTGAAGTAAATACAGATGTAGAAGACTCTTGGTGCATAAGCAGGTGAATGGCATTGAGGACCACTATAACAGCCAGCCAGTCCGACCTGTGCGGAAAACCCAAACTGTTAAGGGCAGCAACAAGGCGGCTAGCAGCAGAAGAATGAGAAAAAACGCAAAGGGATCATCTACTAGTAAAGTGATGGTGTCATTCCAACAGACAGCTAAAGAAATTATAATGAAAAATATACTGCTAATATACTGAGGCCGTTAGACCTACAGCCGCGCAAGTTTACGTGTGGAAAACACTGAATGGTTAGCATGTGCCAACTTTAACACTGTCAGATACCGAGAAGCAACTTTTGCCATCTGCATCTAGTTTTCTAAATACACATGGCACAATGAAGGTTATTGAAGTGAGACTAAAACCAACATATGGTGATTAAGAGGAATTAAAATCTAAACTACACTCATTTGAAAAGCAACTGTCAACTGCAGTTTTTGTTTGATAGACAAATTACTATTTGGACCATGCTGCTTGAGTATGAAACCAAAGCTCCAATGCCATTTACAAAGCCAATCAGTGTAACATAAACAACATGTGAACAAACAGGGATGCCTGTCCCAAATACCAACCACATGCTAACTGATTTTAGAGGTTCAAAGTCAGGACAAGAACAAAAGAGCTAAACAGGTTTTTTTTATTGGAGTTTTGAGGCACCAACTGGGGATAGAGCTGAATGTTGGAGAATAGTCAACAGCAATGAACTCATACAGCACCCAAAGGGGGTCAACACAAGGATTCATCAAGCTTCAAATCACATCAATTGAGGCTGAGAGCTTCTTTACAGTTGGCCATTGAAAATTCACAGTCCTTTTTTTACTGCCTTCAATCTTCCTCTTGTTTACTTTTGCTGTTTTTCTGGCCAATATCCAGCTTCCTTTCTTTTTATAAACTTGCATAACAGTAAGCCAAATGAGAAAAAACAATGTACTGTAACCATCTGTTGACTGGTTGGCTGCTTTAGTTGAAGGATTCATGTGCAGCCGATTTCCCCAAGTGTCATTCAAACTATATTAGTGTCTTCTCAAACACTGTGCAATCAAGAGAAGGACAAAATAAAAGAATAAATGAATACAGACTGAAATCAAAGATACAGTAGTATTCAGAACGGCAGTGAGCTGGTGGAACGACCTTCCCAGTTTACAAATTCCTACTGGGTGACTGTGGATTGCTGGGTTTTATTTGTCTCCGAGCACAAAAGTCGCATTAATAGAACCCATTAGAATCCATTAGTGTGACAATGTCCACAAACTGTCCACAAACAAGCAAACGTTCTGAGCGCCAGCTTGTGCTAAATAATAGAAGGAAATTGGAAAGTCAGACCCGGAATTTCACAAAGCACAATGGAACCAAGATAAATGAGCTTATTAAAGAGATTAAAAGAGGCAAACTTAGGACACAAGTGCTCATGAACTTTGGTAAGGTAATGATGTAGGTAGCCCGTGTGCTTGCTGGTCTAAGGTCACTTACTGCAACTTCTCTTATGTGCGCCTTTCACCTATTTTTGTCTACATTTCTCCTGTTTGCTATTTATATTTTATCCCAGCACAGTTGATGCGGAGCACCTACATTTTCATAGTCCATGTACAATGACAATAAAGGGCTATTCTAGTCTATTCTACACATCTTGAGATTTCTGTACTCCTCTGAGTATACTACAAGCCAACATGGAACTTAGAGGTTTGATGCATGTACTCCCTATGATATTAATGCGTAGTACTGAATCGGGCCAAGATGTACAGCTGTTATACATCCACTATATCTTTCCGTGCTACACCCTCCTTGGCGCAGTGATGATACCAGCTGGAGGACAAATCATACAAACAAAGCTTCTCAACAAGATTTTCTTCTTTGTTGGAATCTCAACTATTTTGTTCTGCATGCTTTACTTCCATCTATACTGTTTGAGTTTGTTTTGGCTCTTTCACAAGCGCTCGTTGATCAGTGCATCATTTCACACTGCATTCCTATTGGTCAGTTGGTAGTCAGCAGTCACACTGTGAAATGCTTGTCCTACACTTCTGGTACTTTATGAATTTTGCCTCAGGCTTGGTTGGTTTAAAGACCAATATAACTTTGAACCTCTCTTATTACGTGACTTAGTACCATGAGTTTGGAGTAACGACCAAAAGATATCAGCATGACATATCACCTGTCTTGTTAGTCAACTTTTGTCTGGGAAACTCCAGGAAAAAATAGAGGCTGAATCAACTAGATGATTGAAGAAAAATAACCAAAAAAAACTCTTTTCCCTTGTACTTTCCCAAAACCAGCATTTTAATCAGCCTAATAGCTCCTAATAGAAATACAAAACAATCTCACGGTACACTCTCGGTTCATACTCAAACAAACAAAAGCACAACTTGCAGGCCATCTTATAAAAGCTTTTTCCCTGATGAAAAGATGAAAAGACTGGTTACTTTGCATTTACCCCAATCAGCCCAGTGTTAGAGACAGACAGAAGTTCTCTTTTTCTTTACAGTCAAACCCAAAGTCCTGCTTGAAAATGCAGACTTCCTAATATTACAGCCTTTTGCACATGGCACTAACTGCAACAGATTCCTTTAAAGTGGACATAATATGGCTGACATAATAACAATAGCGGGACTTCCAGTCTGTATCGTGCTATTAAGTCTCATTTAGCTTAAATATTACAAGAAAAAAAACCTATTTTCTTAAACACTAACGCCTAAGATCCAACACCCTCCAGCAGATATTGGGCAAGAGGCGAGTTACGCCCTGGGAAGGGCGCTGGTCTATCGCAGAGCTAACACATGCACATGTCTTTGGATTGCACAGGGAGAACACCCAAATCCCACACAGAAAGGCCCCGGTTGACCAGCTGTGAGGCATCAGTTCTTACCACTGCACCACTGTGCTGCCCACATCAAAATCCCAGATTGCACAGTACAATTAGGAATAATTCAGTTCCACAAACACAAAAGTCTAAAATGGAGACAGTTACTGCAGGTGTTTAAGCCATGCAGATGTTTTGTTAGATGGACTCACAATTAATTTACAGTGATTTAAAAACTCTCAGTTATCCTTTAAGTCCTTAGTCCACGTAAAGCTGTTGAAAGGGGAAAATCAAATGTGCAGGTGACTTTTTGTCTTTTAAAGTCAATACAAGCAATACAACAGGTGTTTCATTTGAAATCTGACCAGATTATTTATGCTTCTCCTGTAGTTTACTGTACACCCCCATCACGGAGATGCAGATACAGATGGATACAGAGCATCTGGTCAAAATCCAAGAACTGTCTTGGGTGGGTCGATCAACTCTTGTAGGGTCGTCCTTGCCAGAAAGCAAAAGGGTCGGACTCGGTTTCGCACTCACATTCTGCAATAACCCACACAAATCATCATCACTGGTCTACAAAGACTAAAATCCAGAGGAACTGCAAGATATTTCACACCCCATGATCATTACAAAGAAAACAAGAAAGTGACTTAGATAATAATAACTGAAATCATTACCACGCACTACAACCATGTCAACACTTCCTCTTTGCATGTAGAATGCAAAATGGCAGTAATCGCCACAAAGAAAAACTTTGTGCAAATGCAAAACCATTTATTTCAAACAAAAACATTTTTTGTGGCGGCTTTGCGTTGCAATCCAAAATGCCATAATATGGTCTTCCTCTGGAATTTTTCATGTGGCCAAAGAATAATTACAGGCTGCCAGCCCTGTGGAGTTTTATTAGGCATGTTTAGAGTTTGTTTTGTACAACAAGACTTCGCATATGCTTCTTAAAGGGGACACCCATCCTCCAACCATCTTATTCTCCCACTTATTCCAGCTCAATACTTGGACTCAACTCCTTAGAGAAGTCACTTTTCCAACGTTCAAATAACCCTTTTTTTATCCTACAGTAGGCCTTGGTGTAACCTCTCAGGTTATCCACTGTCTTAACAACCCATTTAACTCACTCCCCAAATCAGCTTTCTTCTGGTTGGCTGCTCGTCTCAGTCAGAAGGTTCAAGTTTGCAGCTGCTGTGCTCACAATCAGTGCGGCGTGTCTGAGATTGCATGACATCACGAGAAGCCAAGAGTGAAAAACAGTCTAGAGCTGATCGTTCAGAGATGCCAGAAGCCCGAGCGTTCGGCTCACAAACATTTATTTCTTTTACACCATCATCTTCACTATGCTGTTACCTTCAAAGGATTGAGATCATGATTTAATGACATCCGTCATCACCAAACAACTGAATGAGACCACATGAGGACGTTTTGAAGCTACAGAAGATCAGACATGCCTAACGAGTTCTCAGTCACAGACACTGCTGAACATCAGCTCTTAAAGAGTAAGAATATAACAGGCAGCAGGCTGTAGAAAGAGATCCTGCCATAATTCAATGATGCTGTTTTACATCTTCACCAGTCTGGCCTGTGCTCTCGGCAGACTCATCCTTTAGGAGGACAACTCAGACATTTCTTTAGTGGACTGCTGTGACCTTGTTCCCGTGGGGCCTGGAGTTTACAAGCATGCGCCAGCAGTGCTCCAGAGCTTGTAATGCTGAGGGAATAGTTTCCACTAGTGAAGGCTTACAGGAGATTTAGCAGAGCACAGGCACAGCCCTGCTGCTGCTCCGCTCTGTTTACACTTCACCGAGACAAAGTTTACAGCCAGAACTGCGGCAGCGCGGTCCGACCTCAGCAGAAACCTCCATCACACGCGCGCGCACGCACGCACACCCGTGCTGTCTCTGTGTTACTTGAGGAACTATGGAGCAAAGCGGTGCGTTTAACTACAAGAACAAAACTTTATGTGAGCTCGAACAGCTCCGCTGAAAGCGCGGCTGTTTGCGCCGAAACCTCCCCAGAACATCTGGCAGCCCTTCGCTGTAACCTCAAACTCATCATGAAGGCAGTGTGCCAACACGAGGCAAAAACAGTGAATACGCTTTAATAACAGTCCGCTTCTCACCGCAGTCTGACTCTACCGAACTGAAAGCTGAGCAACAATGTTGCACAACACACTGTTTTTGATAACCTACTACAAACTGCTGAAAGTGAGCAACAACGCATCTATTGCGCAACACTCACGGCTTCCTTCAGCTGACTGTAAAACACCCACAAACCCACACGAAACAGAGTAAAGTGGAGTTGCCCCACGACTGCAGCACACTTCGGGGAGACGCAAAGCGCAGCGACCCCAGAGATAAACATCGCTAACTTTTTTTCAATCATGTGCCTTAAACGTTCAAAGCAAACACTGTTTATTTTTCCACAAACACGGAACAGAAACAGTACCTGAACCGAGCTGTGCTGGCTGGGAGCTGTTGCTGTTCTCCCGCTGCTTAACAGCATCCACGGAGCAGGGTTTTAGGACCCGTCGGTGCCGTTAAAAAAAAATCAGTCATCCAACAAATCCGCCATACTGAATTAATCACGTGTCAGACAACCCCCTGTGTTTCCGTAGGAGGCGGGGTCTGCGAGCAGTATGATTGACAGCTGACGGGAATATCTCTAAGTGGACACGAGGTAAGACCTCCATTCTGACACACAGGTATCATCACCCGTCCTTATCCTCCTTTACTACCAAGTACATTAAGCTTTTTTTATTTTTAACTTGTTTAATGGGGTTTTTATGTATTTTACATTCAATAGAGGATTCATTTGATATCCAAGTATGTGCTCAGCAAAGATGTATATGTCCTAATTCTGTTTAAATTACAATAAACAGTAAAACAGCTCCTGAGTGCTGATTCAAACCTTTAGTATTTTTAGGCAAATACCAAAGTACAGGCCAAGCAAAACCCAGCCTGCACTAAAGAAACAAGGTTTCTAATGTCACTGGAATGCTCGGCACTCCTCTTACTTTAATATATAACACAAACAAGCCTGTACTTTTTTTTAATCAGGAAAAATAATGCACCCACTGGTACCGAAGAATGAAATCCCCGTGCGAACTCAGTCTGCTGTTTCAGTTGGTTCTTCCCACTCCGGGACGACTTTCCCAAACTGCAGATAACATGTGTCAACTTGTCACACGCAGTAGCTGGTTTAATACTTAGGTGGAGAGATATGTGGCAACAGTAGATTTTCCAGAAGGGGTTGAAGGACTGCAGTTGCCCTCCTGGAAGTGAGCCTTCTAAAACCATATACACTTCAAATTACACACACACACATATATATATATGTGTGTGTGTGTGTGTGTGTGTGTGTGTGTGTGTGTGTGTGTGTGTGTGTGTATAAAGCTGCCTTATAGTGTCCAAGGAGACGTTCAATAGCCACAAAACCACATATGTAACTGATATCTGCACAGCACCAAAAGGCTTAATTCTCATCAGGGGGTAGTGCTCTTGATTCCCCTTGTTTGTTAAAGGAACACTTCGGTAAGCTGAGAAGTGCAACTCCAACTTCCTCTAACAAACTGGAGCATGGCATACATCTGTCTCATAGTTTTTCCTCTTCAGTCGCCACCAATGTTGGTCAAGTTACTTGAAAAAAGTAATCAGTAACTAATTACTGATTACTTCCCCAAAAAAGTAATCCCATTACTTTACTGATTACTTGTTTTCAAAAGTAATTAATTACTTAGTTACTCAGTTACTTTTTAAAAACACGATTTACAACCTGAATAGGTGATAAAGCGATAGCTCTTTCAGCCCAATTCTACTTTTTCTGCATAATCCATCATACAAAATGTAATCAAATGGAAAAGTCTCTTTTTAAAACTTGTTTTATTAGTTTTAATCTTTTAAGTTTATGCATCAAGCAAAAATTTTATTCAACATTCTCTAATTAGTTTAACATTTAAACCTATTTTCTGCACATTCCAGCACATAAAATAAAATATTTTTTGTGTTTACACTCACTCTTTCAAATAGATGCAAGTAAAACACAGCAGAAAATAAATAAAGTCAAAGACTCAGCGGTCCTTTTGCTCTATTTTCACCTGTAAAGCAGGAGTGGGTTAGGCGGAGGTTTACCCTGGTGCAGGTGTGCCGCGGTCAGTGGAAGAATCCGCGAGTTTCCCATTATGTGGTAGCTACTCGGTGCTTGTTGGAAGTTTAGGGGTTTTTTCGCTGTAAAAATAAGTTTTCTTCCCACGCACAACAGACTCTAATGTTTTTGTCACTTTTTATGGAATCAAACTCAAAGTAAGGTCAGTACTTCCACGCTTTAAACGCTGCACGCTCATACTCTCTCCCACAATCGATATGTGATCCACTGTTGATCTGCACACAGCTGTTGTCACGAACGTCGCACTCGCTTACGTCACTGTCATGAGACACGGTTTTAGTAATGCAGTGACGCAGCGTTCCTACGGGAAAGTTGCAATAGTAATCCCTTACTTTACTCGTTACTTGAAAAAAGTAATCGGATTACAGTAACGCGTTACTTGTAACTTGTACTTTGTTACTTGGCCTGTACTTTGTTACTTGTAAGGCGTTACTGCCCATCTCTGGTCACCACGATTAATCCCTGTGACAGCTTTATTGGTTCGGTCAGTTTTACACAGCATCCCAAAATAAGTCAGCGAACAGTGAGTTCATCTTGTGTATAATATTAACTACAAACAGATGTTTAGTTTATTTAAAATCATTATTGTGATGTTTAAAAGAAACTACAGCACAAAAGAGATGAGTTCATAGCCTGCTATAGACAGCATGTGTGCCAACAGCAGGAAAGCTACACAGGCCATGGAAGGATTTTCCTTTATTTTACAGTATTTGCACCTATTCAACTGCATGTTCATGTAAATATCTCATCAGCCAAGCAACTCAGTGTATGTAGGCATTCAGATATGGTTGAGACCAACCATATCTGTGGAAAAGAACAAACCCAGTGACTGTTAGCTCTCTGGGTGAAAATGTCTTGATGACATAAGAAGTCAGAGGAGAACATCCAGACTGCTTTAGGCTGATAGGAAGGGATCAGGAACTGAAATAATCACTTGTTCTAAACAAAGTATGCAGAAGAGCATCTCTGAATACATCACGCTTCAGATCTTGAGGCAAATGGGCTACAGCAGCAGAAGACCACACCAGGTGCTCCAGGAACTATTATCACTTCCTTTTCCCATTAATCTTCTTTCCTTCCGCTGTACCTTAGTCAGTATCAGTATTAAGCAATAGGGCTTACTCCCTGATTTATCCAGTAAAATGACGCTATGAATCACAGCGCGTAGATTAAAATGTTACACAATTCATGAAAAAGTGCCATTCTTAGTTTCCCTTTTGACTGTGCAATCTAATGTTTTCACTCTTTTGGAGGGGGGAGGGGGTCATCTTTGAAGAGCAACATTATGAATGTACACAGCCAGTAACTCTGACGAGTGCCATTAATTACCAGCGTTTGGGGAATTAACACACATCAGCAGCTGAAACAGGGAGCAAAGACATCAATAACAAGCGGCAGCATGAAAATAAAAATGACACAATAGCGGCGAAAACAAAACGCTCAGTGGGAAAGCAGGTTTAATTAGGTGGATAAAATAGAACACTGAGCTGTAAATCACCTCATCCCCTTTAAACATCATTCATCTACTTATTATCCAAACACATTGTCTGAATGTGATTATGGCTATGAGGCGATAAAGGCGTACTTTATTTTTCATGGAGCAAACAGAACCTGTGACTTTTTTTCTTCCATTTAAAAGACAAATTGACTAGGAAGCACTCATGCAGGCTGGAAGCAAAACAGAGAAGTTTTGAAGATGCTCTCTAATGTAGCCAGGCTGTCAAAGAAATGTGATGAATTGCTGTTATGTGGTAACTTTGTCCTTAAATAACCGACACCCAGCAGTGCACCGTGTGTGGTCATAATAAGCAGTTGCACTGATGCAAGTACTGCACAACAGTGGACTGTATTACTGTCAGGCTTGAAAGGACACCTGATGCTGCCACAGATGTAGCAGCAACAAGGCTGGGATTACATAAACACTCCAGCTTTAAGAGTGTGGGCTCATCCAAAGAGAAATGAAACAACTCGACCCAGTGGAGCTGCTCGCTAAAGAACAACACTGACAGCATAATGAGCATCCTCTCACACGGGCCTGTCCACATAAGCAAGGAAGCTGATTCGAACAACGATGGGATGGCTCAACCCGGCCACAAGCTCCACTGACAGCATAATAAGTATTCTCTTGAAACCCGTCCACGGCATTTAAGAATGGGATGCATCCACAGTTTATCTGCTGCAGTGGAAGCAGATAGGGCCAACACAAGATGCCACACCAAGCTATTTGATATAGCTAGATAGTTATAAAGAGCTCATTAGGATCATGTTCATTCATTCAGCACTATGGAATAGAAATGGCAAAACTCTTTGACCCACAGCAACATAGATTGCATTAAATCTGCACTGCATTAAAAGAAAGTGAGCTGATCAAATGCAGTACAGCGATACAGTTTTTGAGATATGAACATTCGTTTTTTGTTTTGTTTTGTTTTTCCAGAAAAACTACAAGAGTGTGATAGTAAAGCAGAAACTGCATCCAGGACAGAAAAACTGCATTATGTTGCTAACCCAACTTTGGCTCTTTTCAAGCATCTGCAGGGACAGCATGCTAACGCTAAGCTAGTAAAGAACCCAGAGTGAAGTTAAAGCTGAGTGAATGCCGACCCAGCCCAGCAGCCAGACCCTGAATTTAGGCAACAAATTGATGGGCAGTCAGGCTGCAGCCTCAGGTTCTACCTGTTTATGTTTCTATAGTAGAATCGCCATGGCGATTGCACTAAAGTCTCTTTGTGCTGGTTTTCATCTTTGATATTTGTGTTGTCGGCTTTTTGTTCATTACAAAATACTAAGAGAAAGATGATATATGTGTCCTCAATATGATAGGTATTTGTGTTGGTGTGTGAAACTGTATCATGTAGGTTTATATCATTAAATGATAATTATGAGAAAATGTGTTTCGTATCATTTTATGGAGAAATGCAAAAGTAAAGTAACAAGTAGTATAACAAATTACTTTCTCCTGCGAGTAATTATGTATTTCATTACTTTTAAGAAAAGTGTTCAGTGCAGTATGTATAATAATGACTTCTTTTTGAGTAATGATCACAAAACTGATCAGAACGAAGAAGGGAAATACTCCCAACATGCACAAACATTTGACCCACCGCATATGATTAATTTGCATGAATGTAATGTCTTTGATATGGTGCTTAGCGATGGTGGTGACTCAATGAGGAGCCAATGAGAATCCAATATGAATCAATAAGGAATCAATAGGTGATATCGATAATGGAATCAGAATTGCTAAATACTTATCAATTTCCATCCCATCCATCCATGGCATGATTTTAAGGAAAAGTAATGAGTAATAGGCGATATATTACTTTTCTTGAGTAACTGACCAGTTCGCACCCATATTCAGTGTTGCCCTTTGCCAAAGAGTACAGCCGACATCACTACACGGTTTTCTGAGAAGGCCAGATGTGGTCCACATCTGGCCTTGAGTGACACCATAGCCTGAGGGTCAGTCTGGCTTCTGCATATTTTGGAATAAAAAAATAAAGAAAGAAGTGATTTGTCCATTTCTCACTAAGCATTTCCTGCAGTGTACCTCTAGCCATGATCACATTCAAATATTCTTTATACTGATGTGTTGGTAGACTGACTGAAAAGTAAGAATAAGGAACAATTCCAGCAGCGTGTTGCGATGCTCTTTGTTTGCGAGCTTGTCAAGTGCAGCATCTTTCATCCTTTGGGGTCATTGATGGCCTGTTCCATCTCCTAGCTCTCTGAGTACACTCACTTTGATTTTGTGCTGAGATGAGATCTGCTGCTTCACACCAGAGTTTCTTTTCTCGGTGTGATGGAGCAGCATATGCACGCTGTCCTTTAATGGCAGAACAGATGGTGGCTGACATCATTGTTTTCAAGCTCGTGCACATGGACGCTGATGTCAAGCAACACATGCAGCTTTTTCTGACCAGGAGCAATAGCAGCTTCTGTGGCCACAGGTGGTAGTCACAGGATTCCTGCTTGGATCTAAGTGTAGGTGGTAAAGAGAACCAGAATGCAGTTTATCAATTGCTCGTCAACAAGCAAAATCTTTTTTACTTTGCATGACTCTCCTGGCCATATTGTCTCCACATTTGCTGATTTTATACTCACACAGAGCCAAGATCTTCAGCCTGTACAAAGAATAGAATCCCTCAGCAGAAGGATATGAAGTTGTGTATTAGGAGGATCTTGTGCTCTTGAAAACAGTTTCACTACAAGCAGACAAAAGAGACAGATTGCTTTCTGTTTACTGTGTAACAAAGACATATGTGAAAAGAATGTCTTGGTGAAATTATGCTCATGCTGTAATAAACAATGCATTCAAAAAACAAACTGAAATCATGCACAGTGTCTGAAACTTTCCGCTTGCAAACACAGTAGGCATAGAAGTAATTATCTGCTTTTGTATTTTAGCGTGATGGAGATTTTACAGAAAAAAATGAAATGTTTGGCATGGTGCATTTTTGGGCTTCATCTCTTTCTTAGGCTTTTAGAAAAACTCATACGGTCATCGTCTTCCCCGAGAGAGGGATGAGGTGAAGACTTCCTGTGGCTTTTCACCTCTCAGTGGCAACGATTCATCTTGAGTTTCCCTTCCTCTGATCATATCCAGAGCTTCATTCCTTGTCAACTTGTTCACCCATCAATCTTTGCTAAGTTCTCCTGAACATGGACAGCTGACAAAGTGGAGCTTCCTGTGTTTGAGTGCAGGAAGAAAAAGGAGAGGTTAAAAGATTATAGAGGAGTCTGGAAGAGCTGCAATTTGTGCAGAGCATGAAAAACAAGAGTGTAACGCCAACTTTGAACTTTTTGAACTATTAAAGTGTTTCTTTATTTATTTATTTTTTATAAAAAACTTAAGCTGCACATGTTTGTGTGCCTGTGGATGAACCCTGACTTTTTCAGCCCCCTTTTTGTGTCTGCATTCAAACATTTCAACAATAACTGGAGTGCTTAGCCTTGAAACAGAAAATCAAGATTCACGGTGGATAATGTGCATTTCACCTCATTACTTGAGATAACATCTAATTCCACAGTGTGCTCAAAAATGTAACCATATCCAATATTTGTTATGACGCACTACGGGGTGAGAGCATGAAAAGAAACCAGAGATCCTTCAACATCTTTGTGAAAGTTTTTGCTGTCAGAATGACACCATCCAACATAGTTAAGTGACATAAGAGACTCTCTCAAGAGTTTGAATGACACGAAAATGGGGCAAGAGAGACATTTTTCTCACTTGGGTTGATACTCATCTTGTCACCCTTGTCAGGACGGGAGACAACAGCCTGCGGGCTTCAGAAAAAGAGAATGACACAAAATAGAAGAGTTTTCCTTAGCTTAGCTCTCAATCTTGTTGAATGCAAAAGGATTCCTAAATACTGTGTGACAAATCCGAATCTTGGTGATATATAGCCTGTTACTTTGAGACATAACTTGATGTTTAGTTTTAATTCAACAAAGTAATGTCAGCATAAACTGTCGTAAGTGACATTCTTTGTAATATCGCTTTCTTGTTGTCTGAGACCTGTCAGAGAAATTCATACAAACTCCGAGTATTATGGATTCCCTTAAAGTTTGTGTGACATTTTGGCTGGAAGGAAGGCATTGCATTTAAACTTTAGCTCTCATGATTCAATTCAATTCAGGTCAGTTTAATTGCATTTTTTATATAGCACCAAGTCACAGCAACAGTTACCTCAAGGTGCTTTATTTTGTAAGGTAAAGACCCTAGAGTAAACCCCAAAAATCAGATGACCCGTGATGAGCAAGCACTTGGTGACAGTGGGAAGGAAAAACTTCCTGTTAACGGGAAGAAACCTCTGTCATCTCACCATCTCACCTAGCAAAACAACCGCTCATTTGAAAACAGGAGTTTTTGGGCCACACCAACACAATTTAGCTTCCTTACTTGCCCTTCTTGGCAGATGATCTTGAACGGGAATCAGCTAATGTTCTGGAGTTTTATATGCCCGTCACAGTAAGTTTTTTGTTCACAACTCAAAGCAGATTTTGCATGTCATGTTTGCAAATTTAAATTTTTTGTGCAGCATTTTATTGCATCATATGAGACATAATAAGTATGATATCTAATAGCATGCCAAAAAACAGAAAAATGGTTTGTAATAGGATTTAAAACATAAGGGAGACACCGCTTCACCACTTCAGATAAAGTCTGTAAAATGTAATTGCTCAAAATCCCCAGCAGATCAACAAAACAACTCGTGGCAAATGACTCAAACAAAGCCTTAAAACTGTGGAGCTATAGTAGTTAACAAGAAGTCCCAGAAGCACTGAGTTTCCATAAATGATCCATAAATCATCTACTGCAACAAAAGTGCATGACTATATTCTATTTTTGTCTGTAAAAATCATACGTATTCCATCTTCATCACATAAAAATCCTAATAAGCTACAGCTAATCCCTCTCTGCTAACAGAAGCAGCTTGCCCACACAATCACTGTCAACAACCCTCCTTAGAAATGCCAGTGCGGGCCTTTCAAAACACCTGCTTCATTAAATCTTGCTGCTTTTCTTCCAAACATTGACTGGTAATTGTGTTTGAGCTCCGCAGTCACCCAAGATCTTGAGGAAATACACACTGTATGCCTTCATTGTAATATTGCTTTGACAGCAGCGGATGGATTTCCTGCCCGCTATGACGGGAAGATCAATTCTCGCAATCCAACGATAGCAGAGCATTCTCCCGAGAGCACAGCATTATCTTTTAAGAGATAAGCTAACGCTGGCACATTCACACACTGTAGGTTAATGCAATTCAAAGTGGGATAGAGGATCTGGTGTAGATGCCTGCAAATGCAAATGGGGCACACATGATGGAGTGGGGAAATTGCTGGTACTGCTGTAAACTGGTGTGCAGGGAACAGGGTTTTGTGCGTAGGAATAATCTAATAATGATCTTCTTTGCCATTATCTTATTTAATTTTAAGATTTCTTCCACCCACAGAAGAAGGAAAAAAAGCTAACAGGGCGTGTGTTTGTGCATCTAGCTAATGTGATTAAGAGCCCGACTTTTAGTTCTTTCTGTTGTTGAATGTTCAGCCCATCGATTTAGCTCTTTGGTCCAACACACAGACAATTTGTGTCAGCGATTAATGTCAAACGATGCATGTTCAGTTTAATCCAAGACGGTGAAAAGCAAGATTTATGAAACAGGTCTGCAGACTGTGATTTGTTACTCAGGTGTTGGAGCATCGTAGGCATGCTAAAGGAGATAAAACACATCATTTAAGGAGTTTATGAATCGTGGGCATAAACATGTGATTGATGAAACAGTCCTGAGGCACATTGTGAGTCTAGATGATAAATATCATGCTTTCATAGCTTTGGCTACATCTCAGATTTTTTTTAATAGTTGTAGGAATTAGTTTTATGTGACATATCATCTTATTTTGTTATCAAATAAGATGGTATCCCCCCCCTAAAAAAACACCAAGCAGTCATCCTGTCAGCCAGGCACAGTCAAGCGGCCCTTCAGGTAACTGTGTCAAGGTTTCACTAAAGTATTCAGATGTAGGAAACAGCTGACAAGTTTATCAGTTTTAATGAACAGAATTTTCAAAATGAGCAGCAACAATGAACGTCACAACAGGATCCAGCAGGAAACACAGCTGCTCCTCTCTTTCTGCAGGGCTGACCTCCGCTGCCCAGAGTTTCAGGCCAGGTGAGTAGTAAGGATTCATATAAGGTATGTAAAGCAGTGTTAGGTAATAAATATATAATCTTAAATGCTTATATGCTGATTATATTGGTTTATATAAGAGAGGCCCAGACTTCAGTGTAAAACTAGGCTGCAGGCTGATGAGAAATTACATGCTTTTGCAGCTAGAAAGTGAAACCAACTAAGTGTGGTGTGACGTAGAGAGCAAGTATATAAATACCTAGGCTTCCGTTTGTGCTTCAGACCTGGGGTTGTGTGTTTTGTGTTCAGGTCTCCATATCCCGGATATGTAAAAGCTACCACACATCAGACAACAGTCCAGCAAGTAGTGGTGGTGCTGCACTGAAAAGTTGTGCCTTCTAGAAATCAGAAGACCACGCTGACACTGTAAGAGACTGGTTAGTCATAGCCACGCCCACATTCATACAGGTAGAGGACAGAGAGCACAAGCCAAGTCTGCACCTGGAGGACAAGGGGGACCATGACACACTGGAAAGGCATCTCAAATATGTAAACATGTAAATCCGTTTTGTTCCGTTGTATTATTTTTGGCTCTTTTGATTGAAATCTCGTTGGTTATGAAACAGTTGTGATCAGATAGCTGCACAACAATGGGTAAACAAACTCGTCTTACTGGACAGAACATTTTCCCCATTATAAAAACACACGTAGATGTAGATTTTATTTTTAAAAGCTTAGTCATCATTGTGTGTCGCTTATTTGTGCAACATCAGGGCAGTAAGGTGCTAATAATAATAAGCAATGTTGCATCACAGCGAGAAGGATCTGGGTTAAAATACGCCGATCCCCCGAGGAGTTTGCAGAGGTCTTGAAGAGGAAGGGTTTCTTTCCCCTTTTCAGCAAAATTTAGATGTGATGGGGCTTTTACTCAACATCTTGACCAGAGGAGCAGCTCTTCACCTTTCACTTTTTAACCAAATGTCATATAAGTCGTATAAATGTCGTATAAATGTGTAACAAAGCCATCCATTCAGGGTTTTTTTCCTGTGTGGGAGCAGATAACAGATGCAAAAAAACCCTGAGCAGAGTATAATACAGTGCAATGCAATAGAAATGTCAATCACGGTACGTGGCATTCAAATGTTTAGTCAAAACTGCTGTTTACTGCCTTAAAAACATGATGCTGAATGACTGGAGGTGTAGAGCGTAATTCGCTGTACACACATAAGTGTTGTTGGTTGTTGTAGCTTTTCTGTTGCTTGATGTTTAAAGAAGGGATAACCACCAGTAAATATTAACTGCTTGCTATACTGCTTATCTTTTTGCGTCAGTTTAAGGTGCAGCAAGTGGATAAGAGGGATTAATGGTATCTAAACCTTAAAACACCAGCCAATCCTGTAATCCAAGCCAAGCATGGTTGCAATAGTGCAAATGTGTGTGGTTTTGGCGATCCTTCGTACATCTCCTGACACCAACGATGGCTCTGATGACAGAGATCACGCCCTACACGCTTTCTCCTGTAACGGTGCGTACACGCCAGTTTATCCCATTTTACAACCCCAACTCAAATCCAGTTCCTCTTTCAGACTACAAATGCTGAACCCATGATCCTGAGTCACCACTGGCTCCATCCTTTCTGCTTTAACCAGTAACATAGATGCTTGGTTTGTGGTGTATCCCTCCATAAACACCCTCCCCTTTTAAGTTCTTTGTCCTCGTGTTCATCCACGCTAATGGCGCATCCACGCTTATTCCTGCAAATTCCACCCCCTCCCAATACCAGTGCAAAACGTGAAACATGACATATAGAATGCCTTTTTTAAGCTTTAAGTCAAAGCTTTGTAGAGCTTGTTCCATACTATATGCTTGTTTGCCAGCCTGCACAGTAATGCTGCTAAGAAATATCTGAAAAGAACCGAGAGCATTGTGGCACAGATAACGTCCTGTGACGGTGTGATAAACAGAAGCTACTAACAACACTGATCCATTATAAAGAGAACTCGAGGAATGACAGTGAAGTGGGAAAGACGCTTTGATGCTGTCACAGTGCAGTGCAATCTCCACACCAGATGTGAGCAGCATTACTGTGGTAACAGTGGATTATCAGTGATTACATAACAGGGGCTGTGCACTTAAACCCACACGATAAACAGTCACATTGTGCAGCCTTTGTTGCTAGTGTGTACAGTACAGATCTGGGTGGGACATATGGTCCTGATGGTTCAGAGAAGTAGAATTTCAAGAACAGACAGATCACTGAGTGTTCAAGGCCTAATATGCCTGTTTTCATAACCTTGCAAAAATACTCCATTATTAAATATATAGACGGATCCTTCATTAAAAAATAATAAAAAATTAAAATGTTAAAGATTAAACAAAGAAGAAACTCTGCAGCGAGGAAGCTCTCATTGTACCCTCTAATTATGTCCTACTTCTCCATTCACACTGAGATAAGAAAGGCAGAAAAACATAAAAACACCAAATGGCATGAACTCTCAGTGCATCTGTGTTTGTAAAGTTACCCCTTATCATGATTATTTTAAATTATCTGACTTCAAAAGCCAATTAAAATGCACTACATCGTGTATTTAGGATTATTCAGGTTTGAAACACAATCTGCGTCTGCTTATGAAGTTGGACGTTTGAAAATGCTCACGATGAGATTGCTCCTGCTGACTTATACCAACACCCTGGAGTCCATTTTCATTGCATGTGTGCTAAATATAACCAGCTTGCATTTTAAGCTTGCCATCATGCTATATGCACAATCTGCTGCCAGTGTGGCCAGCAGATACTCTGATCCAGAAGCACTGTTCTGCTTCCCCTTGTTTAAATACTAATCAGACCTGCTGAAATCTGATTGGGCAATACAACATGGACTACAAGAGTCTACAAATAAAAACCAAGAAAGCAACCAGCATTTTGCAGATGAAGATATTTGCTTATAGAGCCAATATGTGCACGTCTTAAATTTTGCTTCGGCTGATGAAGGTAAAATATAACCCTCTGTTGTTAAACTCTCCTGCACAGGGTTGGCATGGTGGTGCAATCGTTAGCATTAGATAGACTTGAGTCTCTTCCCGACCCTGAACTGGATAACTGGTAAAGACAATGTACAGATGGATGTCTTTGCATGGTGAGGGGTGACATTATGCTTATCAATAAAATACTAAATTGTAGCCGTGTTTTTGTAAGCTGTCATCTCGAGTGTAACAAAAACTCTATTATTAAAGTAAAGACAGTCTCCTGCACAGATGCACACATCTATGCACTCAAACACAAATCATGTCTGATTGCCTGAGGGGGTGACCTTTACGAATAAGAGCCCGAATCATCCACCTCCTTTGCTAATAACAGAAGTGCTTCACTACAAAGTATGTGCACTGATTTAACAGACAGGCAAATGTCAAACAGTCTGGTCTGGAACCAATTGAGGTGAAGCAGGCATACGTATACGTTTCAAAGAAGCGGTTTTTACAGATATTGTATTGAAATCAGCACATGCTGGGAGCCAAACAGCAAACGCCTACTGGGAATTTCACCATGCAATCGAGTCAACAGTGAAATCCACCTGGGCAGGCATACCTCTTACCTCCTAATTACTAAGGTCCCTGGAGAAATCTAAAGTCATTGTTCTCTGAAAACACTTTTAACTTAAAGCCCTTTTGAAACATTTTGATTGTGTTTTCAAACAAGTAAAGGTAATTGAGCAGAAAGCTGTTGCTCACAGTGGGGTTAAACTTCGTGCTGCAACAGGAAGTTTTATTTGTTCAGTTGCTTTAGTCAAAATGTCCAGCTGAGCTCTTGTTAGCTGTGTGTGTGTGTGTGTGTGTGTGTGTGTGTGTGTGTGTGTGTGTGTGTGTGTGTGTGTGTGTGTGTGTGTGTGTGTGTTTTAATACATTATAAGCAAAAGACTCTCAAAGAATTCAAAATTGAAATCTATAGAATAATTCCTCAGTAGCAAATAAAATAGTAGAAATATAAATAATAGGTAAAAAAAAATGTAAGAAAGTCAGGAAACCTTTTAAGGATTTTGATGCAGATGCCCTAGTGACTGCTTAAATTAGAGTTAATTCAGATAATTTCTCAGTACAAACCAAAAATAACTGCTGAATGATTTCAAGACATCTGATTGCTGGTGAGACCTGATTCGATTCACTTCGGTTCAGTTGTATTTTTATAGCAAATCACAACAGCAGTCGCCTAAAGGCGCTTTATATTGTAAAGTACAGACTCTAAAGTAATACACAGAAAATCCCCCAAATCAGATGATCAAGCACTTGGCGACAGTGGGAAGGAAAAACTCCCTTCTAACAGGAAATAATGTCAGAATTGGGTTCAATGCAGCCATCTGGCATGACTGGTTGAGGCAGATGACAAAATGCTTCATTTCCAGTATTTTCTTGCATGTGTGTCAGTAGGTGCTTTGTTTCTGTTTGTGGTAGAGCAAAGCACCAAAGCACTGCCTGTGAGTCAGAGTAAAACAAAAGAACCGTGCTAGAAGTTCAGTGAGGTTGAATTAAGGGAAATTGATGCTTTGAGATTAAATAACGTGACCTGCATATTTCTGGCAGATGATGCCAGTTTACTAAGTTACAAGCGCTTACTTGCTAACCTAAGGAGTGGCTCATTCTGTTGTTGGAAGTCTGTTGGAGGTCCATGCAAAGAAAGAACTATGATCCTATGCCCAAGACTTGCTTTTCCCGGGACACCAAAGTTTAGTCATTTTATAGTTTAACTGATACTGCAGGTATCAATAATGGATCAAATAAGGGTTGATGGATTTAGGCTTAAATGTCTGTGTTTAAAGTTGTGTAAATAATCAGGTTTTGGCTAGCTATTGAAAATGTCTACAGGTCCTTTTGAGTAACTTCATTTGACTCTGTCTTACATTTGCAGCAGCGGAGGCAGTGAATGGTATATGAGTCAGTCTGTGAGTCATTTGGATTCAATCGGCTCTAAAATAAAAACTCTTTGTGTAACCGGGTTTCAGTTTTTTCCACGTTCTGCATTTTTGTCTTTGTTGCATTGTGAAAGGGAACTAGCGAGAGATGACAAGTAGCAAAGGTCAGGAGCCGGAGTGGTGCGGTTAAATGGCATGTGAAGGCGGCCGCTGCAGTGACAGTGTTAGTCATATCCATCACATTTTGTTTTGGCCTTCATGCAATTATTTGTCTTTGTAACCATTTGCTGAATCTTGAGCTCTGTGATTACAGCAAATTAAAGCATTGAAGTCATACATACATGCATCAGTGGCAAAAACCTTTTTACTCCAAACTCTATCAACTTTTAGGGGGAAGGTGATTCTTCAAACTCACTCTTCATTTACCCAGATACTCGCTCTTGGGCTAATTGATTCATTCAAAACAACCACTTGTTTGCGAGCTTCTATAATCTCGATTCTTATAGAAAAACATGCAGGGGTGCTCTGCAGTTACCTGTTGCCATTTTTATAATAGCTTCATTTCGGAATTTCAAATGAACAGAGCTCCCTGGCACCACAGTGCAAACCTCCAATAACTGGGAAAAGGAGGCGATACTACAGCACACAGCTGTGCAGCATTTGGTATATACCTTTATTCTGTGCAGGAAGGCTCTCATAGAACTAATGAAATCACTCTCCTACCTGATGATCCTGAAAGTGTTTGCTAGTTTGTTTTGCAGAATGAGGAGGCAGTTGCACAGGTTCTCCTCAGCAGGGTGAGTAAGCCTGGTGGGAGAATGGCACACTACATCCTGTCATGTTGGGGCTGTTGCTAATTGTTTCCCTGAGACCAGTGGCACGCCAGACAGTCAGACCTAATTAGGATTTTCAAAGACTCCAACCTGCCCGACAAAGTTGTACAAACCCTCGAGCAGGTACACAACACTCACAAGTTGAGTTTATACTTTTGTAGAGACATCACAGATTACTACATAGAGTCCTGGCTTGTGAGAAGACTTTGTATTTGCATACAAGTACAATATTACAGTAATTCCCTTTTTAATAAAAGTCCTGCTCTCATATTATGGCTGTGTCCCTGTCTGTTGACAGCAAATTCAGAAGAAAAGTCTAAATAAATCCAGACTGTGGTAACTCATGTTTCCCTTTTCACTTCTGAAAATTAAGTGTTATAATCAGCAGAGACTCTAAACTGGTTTTGGCACTCAGTAAACATTAGCGAGCAGTCTGTAAGCCTCAGAGAAACACCAAGCTGTATACCAGCTGCTGTGTGCATACTGCCGCATGTCCTTTGAAGTGCCAAAGCCAACCAGGCCTCATGATGAACGAGCCAAGATGGACTGAAGGTGCCAAACGGCAGACTACTGCCAGGTCATTGTCCCAACAATAAAGCGTAATTGAGCTCTGAAGCAGCAGCAGAGTTATGGGTAACGCTGTATTACACGCCTGACCAGAATTTTCCCCTCAAGGACTGAGAGGATTATTGGAGGGCACACATACATCTGGTGAGCTGTACACGGCCGGCATGTTCCGAGGAAATAGCAGTAGGCACAGCAGTCTCTGCAGCACAACGGGAACCCTCTTTCCAATTTCCTGCACCAGTTTCCATTCCTGCTTTATTTCGTGCAGGGACCTGTAAAGAGGGATTCGCTAATGCAGAATGTAACATTTAGCCGATATGGCACCACAGAGCACAAAACAAGGAAATTGATTCTGTCAAAGGCAATATTTGTGATAATGATCTCAATAAAAACATAGGATGATTTCAAACAGGGTTAGCACAAGTCCCTATAGAGAATTCACACCTAGCGCAGCAGTTGTTTCTAACAGGCTTTAAAACAAGTGCCCGAGGTATAATCTAGTTCCCTCAACACAGTAAAGCTTGATATCAGAGCTGAGTTAAGACTTGTTGACATACATGCTTTTCCTCTGCTTGTTTTAGCAGCGACACAGTTGAAACAGTCAAGAGGCCCAGACCTTTTTTTAAAATGTTGCATCTAAATGATCCATGCCGTCTATCAAATTTGTAGACAAGCAAATTTTACAGTTGTTTGCATATATGTCGTCGTGCAAACAGATCTTTGCGCGCACTTGACACCAATTTCGTTCATTTGACAACTTTAATAAAAATATTGATAGATCACAAAACATCATCTATCCCTTAAAGGCTACATTCAACATTTTTATCATGCAGTGAAAGAAATGATCTAACAAAGACAATCTGACACCCATTTATCATTTAAATCAAATTTTTAAAAAATACACAGAAAATTCAGTTTTTTGGAAAATGGAGTGTTTATTGAACCTTCTTATGACGATTGTTCTTAAAGATCCGATTACCAATTTGTTTTAATTGTATTCTAATTTGTACCAATTTCTTTTACATTGCACAATTTGTTGCTAATTTCATCATGTCATTTACTCAGATTTTGCATAAAAACTCAAATCAAATATGACGCATTTGAGGTAACAGGGCTGAGGAAACCTACTCTGCTCATTTAAAACCCCTTATTCTTTTATTTTAACTGTTTTAGCATTTCTCCTTTTAAAGACACCTTTCCTTTAGGCCAGCCTTCTTCTTTTTTTCTACTGGTGCAGACAGAAGGTTCAAACAGCAGGTGGCACTGGCTCCTGTGCTGTGAAAACTGTATTAGGGATATCCCCTCTCAGTGACACCATAAAGCCCTGAGTAGAAAAAACTGCCTGAGCTTTGGGATCCCAGATTTTACACTGGCTGACCTCAGTCTTTCAGACTTTGGTCATGTTTGTATGAGCGTTTAGTTTGGTGGGTTTCCATACACACCTTTTTGTGCTCACTGCATAAAAACACACGGGGACAGAAAATGTGATAAAATGTTGAAAAGATTGTGTATCGCTGAAAGATGACAAGCTACAAAGTGCAACAAAAAGGAACTAAAATCAGACCACCCTCACCACCAAGGTCTTATTTCCCAATTAGGCTCTCGGATGGAACACTACAACGTGATTCAATTCACGCTGCTTGTTTTTACGTGAAATCTTATTAATTAAGGAACCTTATTGAAAACATGCCGTTGTTTTGGTCTTGGTAAGGAATAACATATGTATTGTATATGAAGCATTTATTAGTCGATGAGACTAAACGAAGAAAGATTTGATTTGTCTTGAGCAACTCTTTCTTATTTTTATTTTTATTTTTTTCTACATTTTGATTGCAACTTAGTTGCAATTAAACCCCAACTTTACAGCTCGCAGAGGATCATATTTGGGGAAACAAAGATAATAAATTATGTTTATGCATTTCTGTGTAGCACCAAAAGTTTGACAACAGGCTGGAGAACTGAGTGGAGCATTTAGCTTATGACTGCTGTTCGATCAGGAGTTCGTGGAGAAGCAAAACAGACCTATTCAACTTCTGATAATTAATCTGATGTAAATGAACAGTTATACTGCCATAAGCCTTGGCTACTGTGGAAAACCCTATGACGGGCTGAGCACTTCTTCTTCCTACTTCCTTCTTTCATTTTCTGTGCATTTACAGCATACTTCATACAGCTATCTCAATCTGTGCCCTCTTCCTGTAATTTTCCATAGCAATCTTTGACTCAGGAGCTGAAGAGAAGTCCTGATTTGAGATTATTGGCCACATCAACCTGCTCAGGTCTTCACACTCCTCTCACCCCACCAGTCACTGACCCTAATCCTGGATCTGCTGAAGCTCTATTTCCATTAAAAGGCTTTTCCTCCACGCTGTCACATCACAGTCTTTCTCAGAGGGGCCTGCTTGCTTTCACTGTATATGATATTTTCCAGGATTCACGTCACTAAAGTTATTATTCCGTAAGTGAAGTGAAATGAAAGCTAGTGCTCTCTTCTTATTAAATCTTGTAATCTTTTTCTTGTTTTAATGCACTTTGCTCTGTTCTTCTACCCGCCTACATGTAAAACACTTTGAATTGGCAGTGAGAATGAACTGAGCTATAAAAACAAACTGCACTTCCTTTATGTTCTCAAAGTGGCCTGAAAAATCTCTGCAAACACACAACAAGGTTGCTATTGTACGTACAGGCAAATGACATAATTTAACATGAAAGTTCAAGCTGTTTATCAGCTTAAATGTGTATGCATGTTGTGTAATTCATTGGATGCCGTGGTAACCTCAAAACAACCAACTAACTAAGACATAGCAATGGGAGTTTCATACTGGAATGTGTGTGTGTGAGGCAGAGAGCGAGCAAGTACATCACTAATTAGACTCATAAAAGTAACACACACAGACCTGGATTTCCAAATCTCAGGTTGCCACAGGAAACAGACAAAACAACTCCCAACAATTAGTGTTATTCTTTACAGATGTATGTTTGTATGAGTGTAAATATTTATGAGGCTTTTTTGCTATAACTCAAATTTTCCAAAACAGTGGAGTTATTGGAGAGACAAATTAGTAGAAATCTCTAATGGAGCATGTGTGTTAGCCACTCAATCTTTTTTAATTAAAGCCAAAATAAAATACAAAGCACCTTTGTTTGGATTCACGCAGCTGAAGGAAATCACTGGTAGGATTTTTGGGTGATGTTCAGTAGCTGCAAATTTCTCATCGAGGTGATTTTCGATATATTTTATTAATTGCAAAAGAAAGCTCGGTCTTGCAGGAGGTGCTGCTTCCAACTGCTCAGCTGGAAACATTCTTAAAGTATCACATTGCTATTACTGGAATGAAAATATTCCTCCTCCATTCCGGAGTCTCATCCCACACTGTTCTTCAACAGTAATGTTTTCCTCTCCTAGTGTTTCAAATGGGAAGATCTCAGCCTCTGTCCTGGAAGAGAGACAGAGCTGAAGACTCCCACAGTTCTTTGCCTTTGTGGAGCATCATTTAATCACTTTTGTATGTCAGATTGGATTAGTACATGACACATAGCTAATATATATAGCAATAACAAATGGCACAGGAGGGTAAACTAACTTTAAAAAAAAATCTGTAAAACTCTTAAAGAGATTAACTGTTGTCATGCGCTCGCACAGCTGAGGCTATAACAGGAAGCAAAGATGGCACACAGCAGTTTGCAATCACCATCACTCTCCCTTCATGACACAAAGGGGAGACTTTCACTCAGCAAGCATTTGATTAAAGCATCAGAAGAACATCAAGTTCCTTTTTTGTATTGCTGCAAAACACAGCATGCAGAGGTCGTACACAGCAGCAGATGGGTGTTGTATTCTAAAGCTATACCTGACTTTTATTGTGATGTTGGACCGACTGTAAGTGTATTTTCGTGGAGTAACTGTAGCTATACAAATCAAGTGAAACCAAAGCTACGAATTTTGCAGAAAGAACATTGTTGATCCAGAGGGTTTCTTTTTAAAAATAATAATGGATTGGATTTATATAGCGCTTTACAATGCCACTGTTCATTCACTCTCACATTCACACACTGGTGGAGGCAGCTACGGTTGTAGCCACAGCTGCCCTGGGGCAGGCTGACAGAAGCGAGGCTGCCATATCGCGCCATCGGCCCAACACCAGTAGGCGGTAGGGTAAAGTGTCTTGCCCAAGGACACAACGACCAGAACAGAGAGCCTGGGAATCGAACCAGCGACCTTCCGGTTACAGATACGCTTCCCTACCCCCCTGAGCCACGGTCGCCCCATTTTGCCAATTCTTTTCTTCTTCTGAGTGTGTTTAATATAAGTTGTGGTGAAAACGAGCATCTGCACTAATATTGCTATTAAAGGGAACCTTGGACGCTCATCTCGAGCTGCATATTTTTTTTCTTTACAGCAGCTTTGCATGACTCGCAGTTCAAATATACTGGACTACTATATACTGCTATGTACAATATAATATTTATTTTATGCTGGGGCTTGGCCCTCATTTGATCATGCTTGAGAAAAACTAGGAAAAGATGCATGCAGTGTAATTATTTAGTATCTTAAATAAGTGTTTATGAAACAGAGATCAGCAGGTGCACATGTACATGTCATCAAACTTTTATGTATATTAATTACTTGACCTAAAGACATTTCATGAAACTATGAGCCAACATGGTTTCCTCAGTTTGACCCATACCCCATCAAGAGTGACTGAGGTTTCAGAGAGGAAACAGACTGCTTGTTAACCAGAGCTGCTGAAGAGCATGCAGAAGAGAGACACCTACTGTGTGTTAATGCCTACATCCTGTTGAGATGAGGTGGGTCACCCTGGAGACCAGATGTAGGTTTCTTCACAGGTGGGAGCAAAGAAACAGTGTATGTGCTCCGTTTGTTCCTGGATGTGTGGATTACTGAGTCGACAAACAGGCATTTCTCCACAATAGTTTTAGCCAGAGGTCACTGACCAAAAAACCTTTAAAGTTACTGGTTTGACCCAGTCCTTGAAAATAGTGGAAGTAAAACAAAATGCAAAACTAACTCATGGAGCAGCTCAACAGTTTAAGAATGATGATGTACACTCAGTAATGTGAATTAGGTGCTTCACTGATCCCTTCGGGAAAGTGAGTAAGCATTGCATCAGAACAAAGTAGGTCATTCACTCCACATTTCAAAAAATCAATTCGAACAAATTTACTCCTTATCAAAATTTCCCATCATGTTATTTCAGTAAAATGACAATAAAAGACCAGTGGAGGAATGAAATATACCACGTTGTGCAGCTCAGAACAAAGAAATATGTTTTATTGCACAAGCACATAAATGCCTTTTAAAATGCCCTCATTAGCTTATCATCCTTTTACCTTCAACTCAGATTTTTGTGAAATATTATTATAAAATCGTGATATTGTAGTAAAAGGTAGAGAGTCACAGCAAAAGCCTCGTTAGAAAATAATTTACTGGCGCCATCCAGAGGTCAATCACTGACACTGGCATGTGAAAAGGTGAAGCTCTTCTGCCAGCTGGATAAATTCAGGGCACACGTGAGCAAACCTGTTTTACTGCTTTAGCAAAGCTGCTGTCATAATAGGGAAGTTATAAGTTGGTTAGAAATAAGAAGAAACTCAGAGAACAAACAAACAAAAAAACATTTCTTCTAGTCTGGACAAAGAAGAGGTGCCCCGAAACGTGGCTTATTATCAAGACTTTATTTTTCTTCATCCTAACAGATTTCATTTATTGCGTTCAGGAGGTAACAACATTTTAAGATCATCCTTCATATTTATGCAGGGGCCACAAATACGAAGGAAGCCACAAGCCAGTAAGTTTTGTTAATGATTTGTGTGCGTTTATGACTTTTTAAAGATAACAACTTTGTTTACTCTGAACATATACATAACATTTTAATGCCTCATTGATGTTACTGCTCATGTACTCCATTCTCTTGGTGTCATTCAGACTGCCCCACCTGTAATCATCTGGCCACTTAAAGAACTTAAAATTTAAAATTCAAGTATTCTGAAGGAGTTCATAATATTTCCAGAACTCAAAGGTGTAGAACAGATGCATTCAGAAGACGTCCACGACCAGGAGGAGTAAAGTTTTGCTTGGAAGTTAGTCAGACCCTCTGGGCCACGCGCTCATCAGTCGTAGCTGTTGGTGTTGGTGTGGCTGTTATACCAGGCTGTAATGCAGGCCAGGGCTTCCTCTACCCTTACCTATATTTTTATTAGTTTGAGGGATTGCTATTTAAAAAGGTGCATAAAAAAAAGAAACACACATTCATGGGTTGGTGATTCTTTATTAGGTTTATCAGGTTTGACATTTGGGTTACTATTTAAGTGACTGTTTGTGGAAGGCGAAGACTGATTCAAGCGTGTGTGTTATTAAATTATTTATAGAACTTTTTATGAATATATATATATTTTCCATGTGTTGTATTGCGGTTTGATGTTTGCTTGCAACTTGGGTTATTCCAGATGCTTACATGAATCAGGTAGAGTATAAAAGAAAGCCAGCTGAAAATAAAATTAAAATGAATTGATTTTAAAATCACGTTATAGTTTGCAAAAAATGTCATGTTTGACCTCTGACCTCACTTTTACAATCCTGCCTTTTCTTCAAGCTGACCCCACTCAAGAGACAGAGAGCTGCACTGTAGTATAATATCATAGCTAATAAGCTAATACGCTCAAGCTATTCATGACCAGTTATTTACAAATCAATATCTATTATCCATGAGTTACTCCTACATGTTTGTGTAATCAAAACAAACATGTGTCCTGCTCAAGTTTTCAGGCATAGGCTAAACAAAGAAGTTTGTTAAAAAAAATAAAAAAACAGAATGAATATATAGAAAATTTTATACTATTTCTTTAAAAGTTAATATTGTCCAGAGCAGGGGTCGGCAACCCAGGGCACATGTGCCAAGGATTAACTGATGCAAGACCATAGCGGGACTGGCCATCGGGCATACTGGGCATTACATATCTTTCAATGTGTGAAAGATATGTAATGATTTCTAAGATTCTAAGTTTTGGCTCAAACAAAGACAGTTTCATACTTATTCTAAACTTTAGGACATTAAAATTAAAAAAGTGAAACACAAAGAATAATTAAGACGTGTTGTTTTGCTTTATTGGTTTTCAAGCTGGTAATCTCAAGGTTGTTTTGAACCTCTCAGTCATTCTTTTGTCAGAATTTTATTGATTAGAGTGACGGTGTCACCTTTTGATTTGAGCCGTACAGATTAAACATTTATGATGATTTTTTTTTTACATAACAAAAGGTGATATGTAGATCAAAGTTCAAGTGGTATGGGACACATCATGGCAAGATAACGTTAGTTACATCATGTTGTAACTAACAGTTACCGCTGGCCTCTCAAAATCAGCAGGTTCCTCTGATTGTCACGGGTTGCCGGGGCAAGTTGTGCGAGTTAGTTAGGACCCAGGAAGCGGCAGCTCTGGTGCAAGTGAGTTTAATACCAAAAGAAAATACAAACAGCAATGGCGAACATGAAACAGGCAAACCTAAACTGGGCAAAACAAAACAAGCCAGAAACGAAGACGCAGGGAGGTACGAGGAAATACACGGAAGACAGACGGACAGAAGCAGACAAACCAGCAATGAGGACGAGGGAACACACACTATAAAAACACACAGCAGTAATCAGGGGATGGGGAACAGGAGGGAAACACACCTGGGAGACATAACAGCTGACGAGGCAGGGGAAACATAATCAGAACACACTGACATCAGACAGAGACCTTCAAAGTAAAACAGGAAACACACCCTAAACACAACACACACCAACTAAACACAGACTGGAGGACACCGACATCGGCACATGAAACGTGAAACAGAAGAGTACAAAAACCCAAGATAACCAAAACCACAGAATAATAATAAACTTAACATAAACACGGAGTCACAGACACTGAAGTGATAATAAGTCTAAATAGATCACTTCTTTAATGTCATATAAGGTCAAACTTTCACAAAATGTATTTTATCTTTAAACTCTGCTTAAAATGCAACGGTCTTTGTTTGTATTGGCAACATTTAGGACAATTATTTGGATACAGTTCAGAATCACTTTAGTTTGTTTTTTTTACAGTAGTGTGTAAAAGGTTTTGCTCCTTTCTGATTTCCTAATTTTTCTATGTTTGTCACATTTAAATGTTTCAGATCATCAAACGAATTTAAATATCAGACAAAGAAAACACAAGGAATCACAAAATGCTGTTTTTAAATGACAGTTTTATGATTAAGGGGGGAAAAATCCAAGCCTACATGGTCCTGTGTGAAAAAGTGATTTCTCTTTAAACTGGTTGGGCCACCTTTGGTAGCAACAACTGCACAGAAGTGTTTGCAATACCTGGCAATGAGTCTTTTACAGCACTGTGGAGGAATTTTGGCCCACTTATCTTTGCAGAATTGTTGTAATTGGGTTTTAGAGCATTAAACAACCTTTTTAAAGTCGTGCCACAGCGTCTCAATTGGATTCAGGTCAGGACTTCAGGTCATAGGTGGACTTACTGTTACATTTCACATCTGCCTTACTGTCAAGTGAACCTCAAAATGCGTCATATATAAAAAGCAAAATGTATTCATGATAAGTTATTTACAAATAATGCCTATGACCCATTACCCTCTCCTACATAAAAAAAAAAATATATATATATATGTAGGAAAAATTGAATATTGATAATGATATTGTGATAACATCATTTTCATTGTAGTTTAGAAGTAATATTACATGCACTTTGCTTACAGACAAAACTCTTATCAGAATTATATTCTTGAAAGACTTACTTTGACAAGAATATAATTGCGATAACAGTTTTCTCTGTAAGAAATATATAAAATTCCGGCTCTCATTCTTTGTCCTTCAAGCTCGGGCCTTTACCAGAGTCCTGGGAGTTTGAGGGTCCTGCGCAGTAGCTTTGCTGTTCCTAGGACTGCGCTCTTCAGGACAGAGATCTTGGATGTTGTTCCTGGGATGTGCTGGAGCCACTCGCCCAGCTTGGGGGTCACTGCACTGAGTGCTGTTATTAATGGGACCACTGTTACCTTCACCCTTGACATCTTGTCTTAGCTCTTGGTACTTATTAAGCTTCACGTATTCCTTATTCCTGATGTTGCTATCCCTCAGTATAGCTCCATCTACTAGTTACTACTATGTTGAGTTGGTTAGGCATCACCTTCCCTTGGCCTGGAAGATATCCGGACTTCCAGGCGATACTTGGTATAGATGTTGCTTTTTACTGTGCCGGCCACTTGGTTATGGCGTTCCATATATGCCCGGACTCTTGTACCCTGCTGTTATGTGCTGGATCATCTCAGGCTCATCTTTACACAGCCTGCCCCTGGGGTCTTGCCTGGTGTGGTAGTCCCCAGCCTCTATGGATCTTGTGCTTAGGTCTTTGTTTCTGTGCTGCCATCATTAGTGCCTCTGTGCTGTCTTTTAGTCGAGAGGACGGTCCTTCCATGATAGTTCCTCTTCTTGCTCCTCATCCATCTTAGATTTCTGCTGACTGAGGTATTCACTAAGTGGGGATAAATTCCCCACTTAGTGAATACCTCAGGATATGAATTCTACATGATTACTATTAATAAAAAGTAAATAAATACATGTTAAAACTAAACTTGTATCAAATAAATCTTTTTGATACCTTGTTGCATATAAAAAGGCTTCACAGACAATAGCAATAATAAAAGTGGTAATAATTATAACAACACAAACCTTTCAACACCTTTGCAACACTTAGACAGTAAGATGTTAACTATGTTAAACATAAAAACAAACCAACAGAAGTCAAAAGTAAATAAAAGAGTTAAAAGAGTAAAATTTAAGCACCTAGGATAGGAGTAGTAAAATTAATGACTATGATATGATTCTACAGCAATAAAAAGTATATCAGAGCTCAAGAACAGAAGATGGGGAAGGTGTTATCTCTAGAGTCCAGAGTCTATCTGCCTATCTCTCAAAGCTACAATAAAACACTTGTGATAACTAGATGAGGTGCCAATAATAATAATTGTGTAACAATGTAAAAAAAAGGAAAGATATTGCTGTTAAATAGCTCGGCTACACTCGAAAAATATCAGTTGTTCTGTTTTTGAGCCACAATGAAGAAGCTGTTGTGGGTCTTTTGTCTGTACATTTTTTGTCTCTGTAGTTGTCAGAGCAGTGAGGTGAATGGAAGAGAGGACTTCATGCTTCTTGCAGGGCCTCTGACAAAGCAGTTGGTCAGAAGCTCAGACAGAAGCGTAAATGATGCCTTTGACTGCAGTCATCCCGTTCCTCCTGGCTCTAAGCAGTACTTTGAGTACCTGCAGAGCAGAGGGGTGACCCACTTCAAAGTACTGCTGTCATGGGCTCATCTTCTTCCTACAGGCCACCCCAGCCAGCCCCAGCAGGCTGTGGTTAGATGTTACCAGACCCTGCTGAAACAGCTGCTGGAAGCAGGTCTTCAGCCTCTGGTCATCCTTCATGGATGGACAGTTCCAGTGTCTCTGCAATCAAGGTATGGAGGCTGGGAGAGCCAGGAGCTGGCACAGATGTTTCAGCAGTATGCAGAGTTTGCCTTCCAAGAGTTTGCACGACTTGCACACTCATGGGTGACACTGGATGGTGTTTGGCATGATGGGCAGCCTGCACATGCTCCCAGTTTTCTGCAGAACATCCTTCAACTTAACAAGAACATTTACCAGATGTACCATCAACACTTTCCTGACAAAGGTGAGTCAAATTAACAGGAAAAATGAAGATTAATGACAAAAGTGTCGTGACTAAATTTATGCTTTCAGAATTCTTCTCTAGTAAATACTTTTTTGTATTTCTCTGAGGATTGAGTTCACTTAAGGTTTTGTTTATAGACAAGTGTCTTGAGAAATCACTTGTAAAAATAAATCATATTTTATAACCAACTAAGTTAATAAAATCCTTCAGCACATGTTCAGCAGTTCCAAACAGTAAAAGTGCCTTTCATGCTTGCATATTTACAGGCAGACGTCTGTCACTTGGACTGAAAACTAAAGATGTGGCTTCTCTCTCCGACATTAAAGCTTCAACAAGTGTAAGTTTTTTCTTTTCTTTTATAGATACATAATCTATACAAAAATATAGGTATAGTCAGAATTTCACCTCCTTGCATGATTTTTTATTTAGGATCCTAATAATATTTTCGGTTGTTGATATTATTTTGATAATCGGCAATGAAATATTTTATATTTACAATAAGCTCCAGTTATTTACTCACCAAATATATGAGAAACAAAATTCTTCCACGGCCTCAGAATTGACAAATATCCCCTTTAATGATTTTCTTGCATTTAAAGCTTGTTTTTAAATCTCTCCAAAATATTACAAACCTCAAATTCAGCTTTTTAAGGAATTTGCTTATCTGCTTACGATGAATATTCCAGTGAACGTCTCCACAGATGTTCGCTTACATGATGTTTACCACTCATTGATAACTTAAAGTCTGTAAATGAATCAGTCCACATTAAAAGGTTTGCATGTATCACACAGGCGATTTTTACTGTGGCCAAACAATGAAATCTTACATTTGTCTCATGACAAAACTTTATTTCCATTAACGTGCATAAATTGCACGTTAACTGGCTGTTTTTGCGGGGGGTTGCGTCTTGTAGAGGATTGTTCCCTTGTTATAAAATTATTTCAAGCCATTTAAATAATTACTTGATCTAATTTTTTAATATTTTATTCTTTTTATTTTGGTTTTGTAGAAGGCATTCAACAACTCTTTACTCCACACACTCTAGTGACAAGAACAGCAGCACTAACGTACCTGAGGTTAATTCCCAAAGGAAATTTTAATCATTTTCTCATAATCTGGAACTACTGACTGTTGTTATATGGATTTTATATGGATTGGTCATATAATTATATACTTTTTGTTTGTTTGTTTTTTGGTTTGTTTAGAATATGACTGATTTGGGTTTTTTTATGTCATGTTGAGTGCTGTGTGGTAGGCAGGATGTAGGACCCAATTTCAGGACTCATAAGACAGATTGAACTTAAAGCGGCAGCGTTTATATCTGGGAGACCTTCCATAAAAAGTAAACGTCACAAAAAACAAACCAAAACCTCAAACTAGAAATAAACTGGACACACTTGAATCTAAAAACTAAGAAACCAAGAAAACCACACAGCACGGTGACGGTACAACGCAACACTGACAGAGAAACACGGGGCTTAAATACACTGAAGGATAACGAAGGAATGAGACACAGGAGGAGAGCACAGCTGTGTCTTGTGAGCAAACATGGCGCGACCAAGGGGAAGCAAAAGTAGAAACACTGACAAGAGACAAGGGACTGTCAAAGTAAAACAGGAAACATGAGACAGTTCACAAAGACGCAGACTAAACACTATGACGTGGAAACACAACAGACCTAACAGAGGCAAGACCAAGACTACAAATACAGAATAAGTCAAGAGTATAATAATACTGGGCTAGGAAATATAAAATACACAGAGAACCTAACAAATAAACAAGACTCAAGAGAGAATCCAAACAAGGAGTTAAACAGGGAATACAGGACACTCAAAACAGCATATAAGACTACCAGTGAATCAGAACATAAACCATACTACAAAATATTACCAAAACACAAGAAACTCAAAATGCTGGGTCATACTGACCCTGAACCATGACATTCAATTTATTTAAATGATGCCAATGAAAACAAAGAATAAGTCACTTTAATTACCTTAAAATTTCTAAAAATTGATGACGTAATGGTTCAAAAAAGTCCCATCTCAGAATGATGTGACAACCTGATGTTGTGTATCTCCTGCTTGGAACAGATGGACTTCTTGTCAGTGCACTTTGACTACAACTGTGCCATCTCTTCAGAGTTTGAAAATGAACTGAGGAACTTACAGGTACAATAAGCATTATAAGATGTTTTTTTATACGTTGCATTTAACATTTTGCTGATACAGCAAAGCTGCATATGTTTCATTTTATGTTGTAGATTTTGAGCGGGAACTTGCCTATCCTGATTTACGAGATGAGCGCTCATGATTGTTCTCCCAATGATTACCAGCTTCTTGGAGATTTCCTAAATGGTAAATGTCATGACAGCTTTTTGACTTTCCAAATTTAAGATATTAATAATCATTTCCCATAACAGAAACGAGAACAATACCTAATTTTATGAATGTGCAGCTGTATATGTAATACTACTTTCTGGTAGCTGTTGTAGTAGAGATTCGTGTTGTGAAATACGTACTCATGGTGCCTAATACACCAGTTAAATGTTTCTGTGACTATAAAACCACTTATTATTGTGTACAGTGTACATCCTTTCAAAAAACAGCGATCTGAAGATATTACGGGATGGCAGAATAAAGAAAAACCAAAGGCCACAAAATCTGGGCAAATCCTCTGGTGTTATTAACCAAACAGAATACATTAAGATAAAGTTCTAGATTTTGGGAGTGTTATTGTGTCATGAAATCTTCTTGTTATGGGCCAGTGATGTTATATAAGGCACCTGTAGACTTAGCACACACTTATGATGTTTTTCAGTAATAGTGAATACATATTGTTACAATAACATATATCAGAACTATATCAGAACTGAACTTAAAACAATTGATATTTCTTGAACACAACACAGTCTTGATGGACAATGGCCTGAATATTATGGGATGTGACATGAAGGACATGTTAGGCAAACTGGACATGGAAGATGCTCTTGTCAAGTAAGAGTTCATTTTCTGATTTATATGTACTGGAATTCTGTTTTTTTTTCTTATTGTATTAAAGATTTGCTTATATTTTTCATGTCTCTCTCTTTCCAAAAGTCATGGCATTTCACACCACACCAGGATGACAGGGTTAAGAAACAGTTATCAGACTGTGTGGGATAAATTTAAGTCCCAGACCACAGCAGAACGAGATCTTTTCCTTCAGGAATCATTCCCCTCTGGCTTCCAGTGGGCCACCTCCAGCGTATCTTTTAAGACTGAAGGTGGCTGGTCAGAAGGTGGGAAAGGAGAGACTATTTGGGACCGGTTTGGTCATGAGGGCTTGGCCTTTGCAAATCAGACAGCTGACCTAGCTTGCGACAGTTACCGTAAGGTAGATTATGATGTCTACCTTCTGCGAGGTCTTCAGGTCGACACCTACCAGTTTTCCATCTCTTGGGCCCGTATTTTCCCCACAGGGTACCGACAGAGCCAATCAGAAAAAGGAGCTCAATACTATGACCAGCTGATAAATGCTCTTGTTGCATCTGGCATACAACCCATTGTCACTCTGTACCACTGGGATCTGCCTCAAGCACTCCAGAATTATGGTGGATGGACCAATGCCTCCATTGTAGAGGCCTTCAAAGACTATGCAGACTTCTGCTTCTCCAGGTTTGGAGACAGAGTCAAGATCTGGAACACATTCAATAGTCCCTGGGTAGTGAGCCATGCCGGGTATGGTACTGGTGTGCATGCCCCAGGAGTAAAGGACTATGTGGAATCTTCCTATCAGGTGACAGTGATGTTATTAGAATACTACAATTAATCACTTTATTACAAGTGTAATTATTGCACTAATGTACTTAACATTTGATTTTGCATTATCAGGTCACTCACAATATTCTCAAGTCCCATGCCGAGGCCTGGCATGTCTATAATGACAATTACAGGAAAACACAAGGAGGAAAAGTGGGCATTGCCTTGAACTCTGACTGGGCTGAGCCCAGTGACCCTGCCAAACCTGAAGACGTAGCAGCTGCAGACCGTTACCTGCAGTTTATGCTGGGCTGGTTTGCACATCCCATATTTGTAGACGGAGATTATCCTGCAATACTCAAAGATCAGGTGGAACAGAAGAAAACGGCATGCTCTGACTCTGTACCAGCAAAGCTCCCAGTTTTCACTCCCACAGAGAGCCAGAGGATACTTGGTACTGCTGACTTTTTTGGTTTAAATCACTATACTTCTCGGCTGGTCAGCAACAGTGATGGTGGGTGCA
>NW_024582747.1:402556-430038 GCF_018398535.1 Haplochromis burtoni
CCACCACGATGCCGCCCCGGGCAACCGCCTGTGTCGCCCGTATCAAAAACCGCTACTGGCTGTTATAAACTTTGGGACTAGAAGAATTTGTCCAGTAGACTACGTGTGAGTGTGTGTGTGTGTGTGTATTTTCAAATTAAATTTTAATGTATTTTTTAGCTATGAAAATACCATGCAGGAATCTCTTATACTTTGCTATACACTATACAAACAAAATTGAAATGTATTGAATTGAATGGTTTTATGATTATAAAAAATTATGCAATTTTTTATGCTATGGCTTTCACAAACACATGCCCTGTCGATCAACTATCATCATTTCTTTCTGAAAGTATTTTGCCATTGGAAATATATTTTCTTCTTCTCAGTTGCATTAATGTTTAGTACAGATCATGTTGCACTGACACAGATGCACTTTGCTGTCAGACCACTGCTTTTCAAATAAATTAAAGGGAAACTTTCATGCTCATTTGCAGCTCTTTGTTCTCACACTCTATTGCAGTAGCACTATCGAGAGTGTCCTGAGCAGCTGCATCACTCTGCTATGGTAACTGCATCGTATTGGATCTCAATACCCTACAACGGATAGTGAGAACAGCTGAGAAGATCATTGGAGCCTCTGTTCCCTCCATCACGGACACTTATAGCACCCGCTCCATCCGCAAAGCCACCAGCATCATTGTGGAGGACCCCACACACCCCTCACACACACTCTTCACCCTGCTGCCTTCTGGAAAGAGGTAATGGAGCATCCAGGCCCTCACTACCACACTGCGGAACAGTTTCTTCCCCCAAGCTGTCAGAGTCCTGAGCACTCAGTGACTGGAATGACACACACACACACACACACACACACCCACACCCACATTCATGCACATCACTACCAAGCACTCATCTGTCTTATCTTGTTTTTTGTTTTTTGTTGCAATTTTTGCACATTGCACTTTAAGCAGGGTCTCAGAGGAACATTGTCTCATTTCACTCTGTACCGTACCACGGTATATGGTTGAAATGACAATAAAAGCCACTTGACTTGAGTAGCGTTGTATGACTCACAGGTCAAAAACTTTCCATTTTGCTAAAGCATATAGTTAGGGGTGAATCACGTGACCCTGAAACCTCAGCTATGCTGCAGTACATGTAGTCTGCTGGGGGATTCCCATGATGCATTGAGTATTTCTACTTCAGTCACCTTTCTCACTATGTGTTAATAAACCTCTCTGCATTCAATCATACTTGTTATTCATCTCTTTTTGCTTTTAAACCTTAAATTAGGTACATTTTAATGTGATCAAACAATGAAATTACCTATAAACAAGGTCAATGAATGCGACAATATGAATAATAATACTTAAATGTACAGAAATATACAGTTAACAGTTGGTTTAAATAATAATGGATTGTATTCATATAGCGCTTTTTGAGACCCTCAAAGCGCTTTACAATTCCACTTTATAATTCCCCTCTGGCCATCACCAGTAGGCAGTATAGGTGAAGTGTCTTGCCTAAAAACACAACAACCGAGAGTGTCCGAGCCAGGGCTCGAACCGGCAACCTTCTGATTACAAGGCGAACTGCCAACGCTTGAGCCACGATCGCCCTAAATACAGTAACAGTAATAATAATAATTATTCGATGTAAAAAAAGTTTATAAGAATCATTTTATATATTTTTCCATAGCATTACATTTGAATTTAACAGTTCAATCTTTCAAATAACGGACAAATATTTGTGAAATTATGATACATTTGTGAATGTATTTTAACAATCTAAATATGCATAGACAGATACATTTAAAAAACAAGAAAATTATGTTTCATTACATTTACAGTGATTTTACCATAATTTACATTTGAAATGTAAAATCACAGTCTATTTATGTAAATTTAATGATATTCTAGAAGAACAATACAAAACTGTACAGCACACAGTAAAATACTTTTATATTACATTTTTCTTTACAGTGTAGGGGGTCATATGATTGTTGGGTTTTTTGTTGGGTTTTTCTCTGTATGTATGATTGTAGGGTCTACCTTATAATATAAAGCACCTTGAGGTGACTGTTGTTGTGATTTGAATGTAATTGAACTGAAATATAGTTAATACTACACATAGAGATCTGATGACACACACTTTTCAATAGGCTCACACAAATCTCCACACAGATTGAAATGCACTCAGAGAGATTGAGATATACACAAACAAATATAGTTTTCTACAATATTCTTTCTCCTGCTTGAATAACCTACACTCCTTATCATGACCTTGGGACAGGTGTTCATGAAAGATATAATCTCACAAAGCAGGGTGATCATTTCTGAACAATCAAATAAATGTGGATAAGACAACAAAAGAAGATAAAGGAAATCTAGTGTAACACCCAATACAATTATGGTGATAATAAATAACTACGCTTACAAATTTAACAGTATCTATGTTTTAGTGTCTATGATGAAGAAAAAAACTAAATAAATAAAACATACATAGCTCTACCTGTCTTTGTCACAGGTGTAGGGTGCTGTGTAGGGACCAACCTAACCCTATACCTAACAATTTCTGAATAGTATATAACTACATTTCATAATAATGCTAATGAGACAGAATAGTTTTAAAAATAAATTCTTAGTCATAAAAGTGAAGAAAATGTTATTTTCATTAACACGCATAGTACCAAATGTAGGAATTTCCAGGAGGTGATCAAATGATATCTATGAAAATAATTTGGTTAAATATGTGCACATTTTTTATTTTCAACACCTACTTTACCTACCCACGATTTTGAGACCTGCTGTCCTGCAAAAGTCAGTTAATTCAGGTTAAAATATAGTTGGAGACAAAACATGCCCGTATTTAACAAAATTATTTCATCATTTCAAACTGGAATCATTATAACAATGTGTAGAAAAAAAGGTCTGAAGCTCACCTTTTTTAGCGAATATATAGAAACTCCAGAATTGCGTAGACTATGTACTGATATTTTCATTTTTGCAACATGTGTTTGCTCATTTCAACCTGAAAGTTGATTGAAAAATGCATTACTTGTGAATGTGAAGTATTCTACATGCTTTTTTTAATATTACATTATAGTGAAATATAAAGAAATAATTTTTTTTTAAAGATATTCATATTTAAACATTTCTGTTGATTTCAGTGTGTGAAAGATATGTAATGATTTGTACATCTAAGTTTTGGCTCAAACAAAGACAGTTTGATACTAAGTTATTCTAAACTTTAGGACATTCAAATCAAAAAGTGAAACACATAAGGAATAATTAAGACATGTTGTTTTGCTTTATTGTTTTTTTAATCTTGTAATCTCAAGGTCGTTTCAAATCTCTCAGTCATTCTTTTGTCAACCCTGTTCAATAAACTGAATCTTATTGATTAGGGTGCAGGTGTCGCCTTTTGATTTGAGCCGTATAGATTAGGCATTTATGATGATTACTTTTTTATATAACAAAAAGTGATATAACTTCATACGTGTGGATCAAAGTTCAAGTGATCTGGGACACATCATGGCAAGATTACATTAGTTACATTATGTAATTATCTTATATTTGACATTGAGAAAGTAAATGTTCAGTTTCAGTCTGATCAGATCTTTGTAACCTCCAACAAGGAGGTTACGTTTTTGGTAGCATTTGTGTTTGTATGAGTCTTTCTGTCTGCAAACACAAGAGCTCTGAAAATTTGCAATAATTTCTTTGTAGCGGTGTAGAGTTAAAATTTGGCTTGCATGCATCAAGGACTTCAAGGTCAAATTAATGTTTTATTGGTCAAAACTGGTCAAAAAGCTTTATAACTTTGGTGTTTAGTCAATATGTAGAAACTAGTGTATAAAGATTTAAAGTATAATTTCACATTTGACTGTTGGCCTCTCAAAACCACCAGGTTGCTCTGAAGGTCAAAGTGATATTAATGCTATATATAACAATTAAAAGCTGTGTTTCTTACTGCCATTATTTGTATTGACAACATACATGCATAAAGTAAATTATATATGGGCGTGATGGACCGAGTTGAAAAAGCAGGAGTCGTCACAGGAATTATTAGAAAAGTAAGGTTTTTATTTATTTAACCCCCAAAAATTATATTTAAAAAAGTAATAAATGTTGAGCTCATAAAAGAGGTCAAAGAAACAAAACTGAACTCAGGCAAAGAACTGCGAACTCAACAAACCAAAAAACTGCCCACACGAACATCACTGACCTAAGCAGGAAATGACACACAGGGGTATATATAATGGCTGATCAGATCACTATGACACAACAGGGCTAACTAAACAAAACACAATCTTAAACCACATAAATGATGCAGTACAGTCTGGTTTATTAATAAACTAAACACCAAAGAGGAAACTCAAAACCCACTAAAACCCTAAACTCAAGTATTTAATCAAATACAAAATCTTTGAAAATACACTTTCTCCTCCTTCGGCAGGAAGTGGTGGTGCAGTCCAATCATCCCCTCCATGTATTTTAGGTGCTTTGAGCCCAGCTTTTGTCTGGTAACTCCAGGAATAGCAGGTTTATAGGGTTCATAGAAGGTAAGAAGCAGGTGAAAGAAACAAAGATTAGTCACAAACCAAACCACGAATAAGATGAATTGGTATGAATTAGGGCTGGGCGATATGACCTAAAATCCATATTGCGGTATAATTTGAAGCATGTGCGGTAACGATATATATCGCGATATATTCTTTTTTTTCTGTATAACATATTTTCCACCGTAAAAATCCTTTAATTTTCTCAAAAATCGAGAGTGCACCTTATATATGAATTCTGGTTGTGTTTACTGACTTCGAACCGATTTTATGTAATACACGGTGTGCAGAAATCTGTCAAAAAATGCTTTAGTACAACTTTGGTAAGCTACGAAGCCGCACTGCTTGATGGACTGTCGGAGCATTACGTCTGCCGTAGTAAGGAGCCTCGCGGAGTATCTGGGTCCAAAACTCTGTCCGCTTCAGGTCCCAAAGTCAAACGAACACTGAGAGTTAAAAACTGTCTAAATTCATTCATCTTCAATAAAATGATCAGTGTTGCTGCTTTACCAGGTGTAACAATTAAGTTTAACATCCAGGCATCCATAAAAACAGAATTTATTTAAATTTAACGGAGTTAGAAGTTAGCAGGAAGTTAGCTCGCTAGTTTCCACCTAAACATGTTCTGACTGAGAGATTTTTGAAACAAATTAAATCGTACAGCTCCGCTACCACTTCCAACCTAAATGAAGACAGAAAACTAAACAGCAGTGGCGTTTGTAGGGTTACTGAAATCTGGTATAATGTTGTGCTACGTGATCGCTAGCGACACAGCTATGTTAGCATAACACTAGCACAGTGAAGCTGGAGGATGAACACCAACTTTTTTCCACTCGATAAAAGTTAACGTGAGGGTTTCTGGTGGTTGGGGACACATGCAATCGCAAAGCAGGATGCTATACACGGACCAAACTTCAGTCAGGAGAACAACTCAGATAATTCATCCACAATACAAGGTTAGTTATTAATATACTGCAACAACATGGGAATAGAACAGCTGCGAGAGAATTCAACATTAATGAATCAATGTTACGTAAATGGAGGAAGCGCAGTTGTTGGCTTTCCCCATATTTCAACAGTGCTTCATCTCTTTGTTATTACTGTCGCCTGGCATAATTTGCAGATGATAGTGGTTGTAGCCGCTGCAATACTTTCAACCAAAACAGGCGCAGCTTGATGACATCATCAACATGCGCTATCGCGGTAGAGCGGTATAGTCAAAATCTCTATCGTTGGCCAAATTTATATCGTTTCTATCGTATATCGTTTATATCGCCCACCCCTAGTATAAATATATAAGTAAACAAAATGTGCGCCCTTACAAATAGAACAAATGTACTGAAACCAATCAATAAACTTATTGGAAACTAAAGTGTGTTACTGTGTTCAAATGAAGAAATAAAAATACAGTGGTCCCTTGCTATATCACAGTTCACCTTCTGCTTTTTTTTGTGCAATTTTGCATGCTTTTTTTTCAGCGCATTGTGTTCTGCTTCCTGATTGGCTGTAGACCATTGTTAATCAATCTCGTGCCGTGTCTCCTGTACAGCGAGGAATGCGTTCAGCTTGTCAAATTTACATAACAACAAACACAACAATGTCGACGAAACATCATCACCTGCGGGTGCCTTTGGTTCCATTCTACAGGGTGGGCCATTTATATGGATACACCGTAATAACATGGGAATGGTTGGTAATATTAAAGTCCTGTTTGTGGCACATTAGTATATGTGAGGGGGCAACTCCTCAAGATGGGTGGTGACCATGGTGGCCATTTAGAAGTTGGCCATCTTGGATACAACTTTTGGTTTTTCAATAGGAAGAGGGCCATGTGACACATCAAACTTATTGGTAATGTCACAAGAAAAACAATGGTGTGCTATGTATATATGTATACATATACAGGCGATCGTGGCTCAGGAGTTGGGAGGTCGGCTTGTAATCGGAAGGTTGCCGGTTCAAGCCCTGGCTTGGACAGTCTCGTTTGTTGTGTCCTTGGGCAAGACACTTCACCCGGGCCTGGTGGCGCCAGTGTCTGGCAGCCTCGCCTCTGCCAGTGCGCCCCAGGGTGGCTGTGGCTACAATGTAGCTTGCCATCACCACTGTGTGAATGTTTGAATGGGTGGATGACTGGATGTGTAAAGCGCTTTGGGCTCCTTAGGGAGTGGTAAAGCGCTATAAAAATACAGACCATTTACCATATATGTATTATCTCAGTTGTTCTCCTGACTAAAGTTTGGTCTGTTTACAGCATCTTGCCATGCCCTCAACCCTAACCACTGGGAACCCTCACGTTAACTTTTATCGAGTGGAAAAAAGTTGGTGTTCATACTCCAGCTTCACTGTGCTAGTGTTATGCTAACATAGCTGTGTCGCTAGCGATCATGTAGCACAACATTATATACCAGATAGTCCAACTTCAGTAACCCTACAAACGCCACTGCTGTTTAGTTTTCTGTCTTCACTTATGTTGGAAGTGATAGCAGAGTTGTACGTTTTAATCTTTTCAGAAATCTCCTAGTCAGAACATGGTATGTCATGTTTAGTTGGAAACTAGCGAGCTAACTTCCTGCTAACTTTTAACTCCATTAAATGTACTAAATTCTGTTTTCATGGATGCCTGGATTTAAACTTAATTGTTACACCTGGTAAAGGAGAAACTCTGATCATTTTATTAAAGATGAAATAATTTAGACAGTTTGCTAACTCTCAGTGATGCCGCAGTGTTTGTTTGACTTTGGGACTTGAAGCGTACTGAATTTTGGACCTAAATTACTCCAAGTGCGTGAGGCTCCTGACTACTGTAACCGTAATGCTCCGACAATCCATCAAGCGGTGCGGTTTCGTAGCTTACCAAAGTCATACTAAAAGATTTTTTGAGCGCTGTGTATCACATAAAATCGGTGTGAGGTCAGTAAGCACAACCAGAATTCATACATAAAGCGTACCGATTATATGGCGCACTGTCAATTTTTGAGAAAATAAAAGTATTTTAAGTGCGCCTTATAGTGCGAAAAATATGGTAGTTACTGCTATGTCCAGTTGGTTAGCCATCACCAGTTTGTTTATATCTGGAAGGATATTAATTTGGTTGGTAATTCTCAACCACTCATTTGACATCAAGACTTCCAGGCCATACTCGGTATAGATGTTGCTGTTTACTATGTCGGCCACTTGGTTATGGCCTTCCATGTATGTCCTGACTCTTGCACCCTGCTGTTATGTGCTAGATTGTCTCAGCATCATCTTTACACAGCCTGCCCCTGGGGTCTTGCCTGGTGTGGTAGACCCCAGCATCTGTTGATCTTGTGCTTAGGGCTTGCTACTGCCATGATTAATGCCTCTGTGCTGTCTTTCAGTCCATCTTTGTCCAGTCACTGGTAGGATTTCCCTACTATTAATACAAATAAATGAATACATGTCAAAACTAAACTTGTATCAAATAAATCGATTTAATACCTTGTTGCACATAAAAAGGCTTCACAGATAACAATAATAAAAGTGGTAATAATTATAACAACATAATGTTTTCAACACCTTTGCAACACTTCGACAGTAAAATGTTAACTATGTTAAACATAAAAACAAACCAACATATGTCAAAAGTAAATAAAAGAGTTAAAAGACTAAAATTAAGCACCTAAGATAGGAATAGTAAAATTAATGACTATGATATGATTCTACAGCAATAAAAAGTATATCAGAGCTCAAGAACAGAAGATGGGGAAGTTGCTATCTCTAGAGTCCAGAGTCTATCTGCCTATCTCTCAAAGCTACAATAAAACACTTGTGATAACTAGATGAGGTGCCAATAACAATAATTGTGTAACAATGTAAAAAAAAAGGAAAGATATTGCTGTTAAATAGCTCGGCTACACTTGAAAAATATCAGTTGTTCTGTTTTTGAGCCACAATGAAGAAGCTGTTGTGGGTCTTTTGTCTGTACATTTTTTGTCTCTGTAGTTGTCAGAGCAGTGAGGTGAATGGAAGGCAGGACTTCATGTTTCTTGCAGGGCCTCTGACAAAGCAGGTGGTCAGAAGCTCAGACAGAAGCATAAATGATGCCTTTGACTGCAGTCATCCCGTTCCTCCTGGCTCTAAGCAGTACTTTGAGTACCTGCAGAGCAGAGGGGTGACCCACTTCAAAGTACCGCTGTCATGGGCTCAACTTCTTCCTACAGGCCACCCCAGCCAGCCCCAGCAGGCTGTGGTTAGATGTTACCAGACCCTGCTGAAACAGCTGCTGGAAGCAGGTCTTCAGCCTCTGGTCATCCTTCATGGATGGACAGTTCCAGAGTCTCTGCAATCAAGGTATGGAGGCTGGGAGAGCCAGGAGCTGGCACAGATGTTTCAGCAGTATGCAGAGTTTGCCTTCCAAGAGTTTGCACCACTTGCACACTCATGGGTGACACTGGATGGTGTTTGGCATGACGGGCAGCCTGCACATGCTCCCAGTTTTCTGCAGAACATCCTTCAACTTAACAAGAACATTTACCAGATGTACCATCAGCGCTTTCCTGACAAAGGTGAGTCAAATTAACAGGAAAAAGTGAAGATTAAAGACAAAAGAACATGACTAAATTTATGTTTTCAGAATTAATCACTAGTCAATACTTGTTCTTATTTCTCTGAGGCTTGAGTTTACTTAAGGTTTCGTTTATATGTAAGTGTCTTGAGAAATCACCTGTAAAAATAAATTTCCATCAGTGTATGACCAAACTAAGTTAATAAAATCCTTCAGCACATGTTCAGCAGTTCCAAACAGTAAAAGTGCCTTTCATGCTTGCATATTTACAGGCAGACGTCTGTCACTTGGACTGAAAACTAAAGATGTGGCTTCTCTCTCCGACATTAAAGCTTCAACAAGTGTAAGTTTTTTCTTTTCTTTTATAGATACATAATCTATACAATAATATAGGTATAGTCAGAATTTCACCTCCTTGCATGATTTTTATTTAGGATCCTAATAAAATTTTCAGTTGTTGATCTTATTTCGGCAATAATCAATTAATCAATCAATCAATGTATTTATAAGCACATTTAAAACCAACACAGGTTTACCAAAGTGCTGCACATAGTAAAAAGTAACAAGTAGTGGTGCGGATCGATATTGAAATACCGATTCTTCTGATACCAGTAATTTATGTTCTAGAATTGATTCTCATATTAAAATATCAATATTTGTTTCTCAAATAAAAACAAAAACAAAAACAAATCACCTTAAAATATATAAAAAATTATGTTAAAAACAACAATTTCCTACAAAAATGGAGCATTACATTCAGTCGTGCAAAAAAAGGAAAGGTTTACTGTAATACATTTCACATTAAGTCTCTTCTCATTATGTCCCATCTCAGAATAACGATGTGACAACATGTTGTGTATCTCTTGTTTTAAACAGATGGATTTCTTGTCAGTGCACATTGACTACAACTGTGCCATCTCTTCAGAGTTTGAAAATGAACTGAGGAACTTACAGGTATTGAAATTGTAATAAGATGGGTTTTTTTAAAAAAATGTTGCATTTAACATTTTGCTGATACAGCAAAGCTACATATGTTTCATTTTATGTTGTAGATTTTGAGCAGGAACTTGCCTATCCTGATTTACGAGATGAGTGCTCATGATTGTTCTCCCAGTGATTACCAGCTTCTTGGAGATTTCCTAAATGGTAAATGTCATGACAGCTTTTTGACTTTGCAAATATAAGATATTAATAATTAATTAAAACTAATTTCCCATAATAGACATGAGAACAATACCTCATTTTATGAATGTGCAGCTGTATATATAAAAGAAACAATACGACTTTCCAGTGGCTGTCTTAGTAGAGATTTGTGTTTTTTTTCTACATGAAATTTGTACTCATGGTGCCTAATAAGCTAGTTACCAAGAACATACCAAATGAATATGTATACTTCATGTAATGTTAAATTTTTCTGTGAATATAACATCACTAAATAATGTGTACAGTGTACATCCTATCAAGAAATGCCGTTGTAAAACAGCGATCTGAAGATATTACGGGATGGCAGAATAAAGAAAAACCAAAGGCCACAACATCTGGGCAAATCCTCTGGTGTTGTTACCCAAACAGAATACATTAAGATAAAGTTCTAGATTTTGGGAGTGTTATTGTGTCATGAAATCTTCTTGTTATGGGCCAGTGATGTTATATAAGGCACCTGTAGACTTAGCCTTTGCTTACGACTTGTGCTCACTATTTTTCAGTAACAGTGAATACATATTGTTACTGAAACAGCTAATAGAGACCTGGTGTGTCAAAGAAACAGCAAGTGGGTTTTTATTTAAGATTAAAGAGGATTATTTCTAGATTTAGTTAAATAAAATTCCTTACATAAACTAAGCGAAGTATTGCGAAATTCACAAATAAACTGATTAATTACACAAAATTTTATTTTAAGAGTAATATATTTTTCAAGATAAGTTATTTATCATCAGTCATAAAACAATTCATATTTCTTGAACACAACACAGGCTTGATGGACAATGGCCTGAATATTGTGGGATGTGACATGGAGGACATGTTAGGCAAACTGGACACGGAAGATGCTCTTGTCAAGTAAGAGTTCATTTTCTGATTTATATGTACTGGAATTCTGTTTTTATTTATTTATTTTTTCTTATTTGATTAAAGATTTGCTTATATTTTTCATGTCTCTCTCTTTCCAAAAGTCATGACATTTCACACCACACCAGGATGACAGGGTTAAGAAACAGTTATCAGTCTGTGTGGGATAAATTTAAGTCCCAGACCACAGCCGAACGAGATCTTTTCCTTCAGGAATCATTCCCCTCTGGCTTCCAGTGGGCCACCTCCAGCGTATCCTTTAAGACTGAAGGTGGCTGGTCAGAAGGTGGGAAAGGAGAGACTATTTGGGACCGGTTTGGTCATGAGGGCTTGGCCTTTGCAAATCAGACAGCTGACCTAGCTTGCGACAGTTACCGTAAGGTAGATTATGATGTCTACCTTCTGCGAGGTCTTCAGGTCAACACCTACCAGTTTTCCATCTCTTGGGCCCGTATTTTCCCCACAGGGTACCGACAGAGCCAATCAGAAAAAGGAGCTCAATACTATGACCAGCTGATAAATGCTCTTGTTGCATCTGGCATACAACCCATTGTCACTCTGTACCACTGGGATCTGCCTCAAGCACTCCAGAATTATGGTGGATGGACCAATGCCTCCATTGTAGAGGCCTTCAAAGACTATGCAGACTTCTGCTTCTCCAGGTTTGGAGACAGAGTCAAGATCTGGAACACATTCAATAGTCCCTGGGTAGTGAGCCATGCCGGGTATGGTACTGGTGTGCATGCCCCAGGAGTAAAGGACTATGTGGAATCTTCCTATCAGGTGACAGTGATGTTATTAGAATACTACAATTAATCACTTTATTACAAGTGTAATTATTGCACTAATGTACTTAACATTTGATTTTGCATTATCAGGTCACTCACAATATTCTCAAGTCCCATGCCGAGGCCTGGCATGTCTATAATGACAATTACAGGAAAACACAAGGAGGAAAAGTGGGCATTGCCTTGAACTCTGACTGGGCTGAGCCCAGTGACCCTGCCAAACCTGAAGACGTAGCAGCTGCAGACCGTTACCTGCAGTTTATGCTGGGCTGGTTTGCACATCCCATATTTGTAGATGGAGATTATCCTGCAATACTCAAAGATCAGGTGGAACAGAAGAAAACCGCATGCTCTGACTCTGTACCAGCAAAGCTCCCAGTTTTCACTCCCACAGAGAGCCAGAGGATACTTGGTACTGCTGACTTTTTTGGTTTAAATCACTATACTTCTCGGCTGGTCAGCAACAGTGATGGTGGGTGCACCCCTGGTCCTGACGGTGTGGGTGACTTCCATGCAACTGTGGACCCCACATGGAGTTCCACAGCTTCTGACTGGATCTATCCTGTTCCTTGGGGACTTAGAAGGCTCCTGAACTACATTTCAACAGAATACCTGAGTGCTAAAAATTGCCTGTATACATAACAGGAAATGGGATGCCAACAGATTACAGTGTAGACAGTCTCACTGACACCAGCAGAATGGACTACATGAGAAGTTACATCAATGAGGCCCTGAAAGGTTAGTGTTGGAGATTTCCTCATTTTAAAGGCTCATTTTTTTAGAGAGAGAGTTAAAATAATTCAAATATAATTTTGTTTTTGTTTGTTCATTTTGTAGCAACACTCACAGATGGAGTGGAAGTGCAGCGATTCACAGTGCAGTCACTCATGGATGGATTTGAGGCAAACCAAGGCTACAGTCAAAGATTTGGTCTTCACTATGTCAACTTTGAAGTGGGATCCAGGCCAAGGACCCCAAAGCAATCTGCATATTTGTATGCTGAGATTATCGAGCAAAACGGTTTCAGTTCACAAAAAAGTAAGAAGTTTAAAGCTGCAGAAAGGCCATTAACTCGACGTTTAGCTGCTTTACCACCCTCAGAAGTTCCATCTCAGGCAAAGGTAGTTTGGGAGAAATTCTCTTCACAGTCAAACTTTGATAGAAAAATGTACCATTATGGCACTTTTCCTGAGGGCTTCAGTTGGGGAATTTCTTCTTCAGCCTACCAAATTGAAGGTGGCTGGAATGCTGATGGCAAAGGTCCTAGTATATGGGATAGATTCACTCAGACAACTAACACTATTCCTGATAATGCAAAGCAAGTGCTTACAGTTAACAGCTAAGACAAAGTTACGTGTGCGTCTAACAAGTCCACACAATAGCTAATGGGAACGAAGACTCTCGCTCATTCATGAAGTAACCATCATCTACAAAATGCCTGCGGGCTCTGAGGGGTGAGAGTCATAACAGATTCTCTCTTGTCTGGGTCCAGACCCCTGCACTCTCTTTCCTGATGGCGACACGTAATAAGTCCCCTCAATACCAGAAAGGTGTGACTACTACAACGAGACTCTCATTGAATGGTCTTAGTAATTGCGTACAATATGACTGAAGCCTTATACCATGGTAAAACACTAAAACACCGTGGTTAAAACACATACGCCTAGGGGATCCTTTCCTAGAGAGCTTTGCAAAAGGTCAATGGCTGGGAAAGTGCAGAGATGATAGACATTTTTAATGACTATTGCGACTTCTGCTTTGCTACTTTTGGTGACAGAGTGAAATTCTGGATAACCATTAACCAGCCTCAGACAATTGCATGGTCTGGATATGGACTTGGAAATATGCCACCAAATGTTGTGGACCCAGGATATAGACCATACATAGTTGCACACAACCTCATTAAAGCCCATGCCAAGGCCTACCATACATATGATGACAAGTATCGTCAGTTTCAGGGTGGTCTAATCTCCATAGCCCTCAACGCTGATTGGTTTGAACCTGCTGATGTCAACGTAGTCCGTGAAGTGGTGACTGCTGACCGGGCGATGCAGTTCCAACTGGGATGGTTTGCACATCCTATTTTTAAGAATGGTGACTATCCTGATGCACTGAAGTGGCAAGTTGGGAACAAAAGTGAAATCCAAGGTCTTCCACAGTCAAGACTTCCTTCCTTTACTGAAGAAGAAAAGAACTTCATCAAGGGAACTGCTGACGTATTCTGTGTAAATCATTACACTACAAGGGTAGTGAGCTATTTTACAGCTGCACTTCAGCCTCACTCCTATGAATGGGACCGAGACATGAGAGAATCAGAGGAACCCAGTTCACCAACTACAGCCATTCCTAACCAAAAAGCTGTGGCCTGGGGCTTGAGGAGACTCCTCAACTGGATCAAGGAGGAGTATGGTGATCCAGAGATTTATATTACTGAGAATGGAGCAGCAGTAGAATGGGATGACTTTGAAAGAGTAATGTTTTACAAGGCCTATATCGATGAGGCTCTCAAAGGTGCAGTGATATAAAAATATTTCAGAAGATATTTAACATTTTCCACCACTGCCATGACTGGTTGTTCATTTATTTTGTATGTATGTGTTTGCATTTGTGGTTACATTACAGCCAATAACCTTGATGGTGTGCGGTTGCGAGGATACACAGCAACAGCTTTTATGGATTCTTTTGAGTGGCTGCACGGGTACAAATTTCTATTTGGGCTGCACCACGTGGACTTCACAAACCCAGATCGTCCAAGAACACCAAAGTACTCAGCTCATTACTATTACAACATCATAAAGGATAATGGTTTCCCCTTGCCAGATGATGAGAAGATGCTTTATGGTCACTTCCGAGAGGATTTCATGTGGAGTTCTGCTTCAGCATCATACCAAGTAACTTATACTTTTACTGCAATTTTACTTTTACTCAATACTGTCTTGCTTGCCTTGTTTTCATCTTTTTAAATTTTTGTTTTGCATTTACTGTGTCCAGATTGAAGGAGGATGGAGGGCAGATGGAAAAGGTCTAAGCATCTGGGACAAGTTCGCTCACAGTCCTTCCAAAATATTAAATGATGACAATGGGGACATAGCCTGTGACAGTTACAATAAAATAGAAGAGGATGTTGCGATATTAAAGCAGCTGAAAGTCAGCCATTATCGTTTCTCCTTATCCTGGTCAAGAGTCCTTCCTGATGGCACCATTAATAACATTAACGAGGCTGGAATCAAGTACTACCAAAGACTTTTGGACGCACTGCATGCTGCAAATATCCAGCCACAGGTATGAATAATTGTTTTAATTTCCCTGTGTGCCAGAAAAGATACATGTAAATGTATTAGATTTAGTAAGACAGTCATTTTCCTTTCCTTTCCTTTCCTCTCCTCTTCAGGTTACTCTGTACCACTGGGACCTGCCACAAGCTATAGAGGATTATGGAGGCTTTTTGAATGAGAACTTTATTAAGCTTTTCAGGGACTATGCTGACCTCATGTTTGACCGTCTTGGTGACAAGGTGAAAATTTGGATCACCTTTAATGAACCAATCATGACAGCCAACCATGGATATGGCTTTGGAAGCTTTGCCCCAGGTATGGTTTAAGTTAGGAATCTCTGACGCCAGGTCTCAAGGGCCGGTGTCCTGCAGGTTTTAGATATCACTCTGGAACACACCGGAAACAAATGATTAGTTCGTTACCAGGCCTCTGGAGAACTTCAAGACATGTTGAGGAAGTCATTTAGCCATTTAAATCACCTGGGTTAGATCAAGGATACATCGAAAACCTGCAGGACACGGGCTCTTGAGGCCTGGAGTTCGACACCCCTGGTTTAAGTAATGCTTTGCATCTAATACTACACTGGTATTAACCAAGTTCTATAAGTGCTACAGAGTAATATAGTGTTAAAGAAAAAATGTTAAATTGTTGTCAAGGTAAATTTCTGACTGTTTTGAAACAAGCTGTAATCTTTATAGCAGTTCTTCAAATTTCTAAACCGTAGTGAAAAAAAGCAAACAAACATGACACATTTGCTGCCTATATGCTCTGTTTTTTTTCTCACCAGGAATCAGTTCAGGACCAGACACTCTGCCCTACATTGTTGGTCACAACCTGATTAAAGCTCATGCCGAGGCCTGGCATCTCTACAATGACAAGTACAGGGCCAAACAGAACGGCATAATCTCCATCACTGTCAACTCTGACTGGTCTGAACCCAGAAATCCTTATAGGCAGGAGGACTATGACGCTGCAAGACGTGTGGTGGAGGTATGCCATTTCTTCTCAGATGTGACAAAAGAAAAATTGACAGCAGTTAGTTTCAAATGACTATTATGTTTCTCTCTGTGCAGTTCTACCTTGGTTGGTTTGCCCATCCCATATTTAATGGTGACTACAGTGAAATTATGAAGAAAAGAATACGTGACCGAAGTCTAGCTGCTGGTCTACCACAGTCTCGGTATTACAAAGGCTATTATTAAATCACAAAAAGCTAATTCTGTTCACAAAACATTTCTCCTACTGAAAACGCTACTTCCATATGAACAGAATCAACTTTTTGGGATTTCCTTATCTGGATGATTGAGCATCCATCAAAACGCTGTTATTAAATATTTAAAATTTTGTATTCGATTTTCTAAACAACTTTATAGTAGAATAATTTAACTTTAAGTCTACTAAAATTAGTAAGTAAGTCTGGTTTTACTTCAATTTCTCCAGGTTGCCTGAGTTCACTCCAGAGGAGATTAAGAGAATTAAGGGCACTCATGACTTCTTTGGACTAAACCATTACACATCTGTGCTGGCATTCCCTGTGGACCACGGAGATGCTCAAAGCATTGAGGCAGATAAGTAAGAAGTTAACATTTGAAAAATAAATGTCTGCTGGGACTACTTCTTCTGAACAGCTTCATTTTTTTTATTCTGTACTTCTTTTAACTTTGTCCCCTGCAGGGGTGCCATGGGAGTTTCTGATCGTACCTGGCTGGATACAGGCTCCTCCTGGCTGAAGATCGCACCATTTGGTATCCGCAGATTGCTGAACTTCATTAAGAATGAATATGGAAATCCACCAATTGTAATCACTGAGAATGGAGTTTCAGAGCGGGGGACTGTTGATCTAAATGATGTTCACAGGATTTACTACTATGATCAATACATCAACGAGGTGTTGAAAGGTATCAAAGCTTCCCCTTATATGAAATCTAAAGCCACAAGTGTCCTGGAGAGGAAAATAATGTTTTGTGTGTAATATGGATGCTTAAAAATTGTTCTGCTCATTCTCTAAAAGAAAGAAGAATTTTAAGAATATGAAGGTACTTATTTTCTTTTCACAGCTTACTTGCTTGATGGTGTGGATGTGCGTGGTTACACAGCATGGTCACTTATGGACAACCTAGAGTGGACTGCTGGCTTCTCAGAGAGATTTGGTCTGTTCTACGTTAATCGCACAGACCCTAATCTTCCTCGAGTGCCTAAGAGCTCTGTTAACTTCTACACCAAAATGGTTAAGTGCAATGGATTCCCCGACCCTGAATCAGGACATGAGTGCCTGAACCCATAGTCTGAAGGTAAAGTGATAAAAGATTTGCTCAGATTCCTACTTTGAATGATAGACCTTTAAATTAAATGTTCAAATAAATATCTTTTCAGCAGGTTAGTTAGTACTCTCTCATGAACCCTCTATTTCCTAAGCCATGCAACAGTTAAAATAAAGGTTGGATTTACAGTTACTATCTGCAAATGTTCACAAACAATATGACAGTATTGTTTTTACTGTCTCTCTGCGCCAACAGCTGCACCACCAGTCAACATTAACAGCGTGAAATTCCTTGGTCTGGATCCCTCCACCAATGATGCTGAGACTGGACTTTACACCACATGATTGTTGCAGTAGTAGGGATGATTTGTGTTTCTGTTTTCTTCCTTAAGATGAAAAAAAAAAGGTCCAAGAATAGTGAACATGGGGCAGTATCGAATGTAGTGAAAACTGTAACTGCCAATAAGATGATGTGCAGTGTAGGCCCCTGTAAACAGTATTTGATTGCAGGCCCTTAAAAATTGAACAATACTTGAACTCCTAGGCTCATCAGACATAGTATGTGTAAGATGTCTTATAACTAAAATTGTAAGTTTGTCATGATTTAGTCAGTTATTAAATCCTTGTCCATCATGTATCATTTGCTTGACCACTGCTGCAACATGAACACTTGAGAGTCCAACAAGATTATTTAAAGTGTCATTTTATCCTGTATTTAAAAAATAAAAGTGATTTTTGTAATAAAAAACAATTTTCCAGTTATAGTATAGGATGCATAATAAGCCTCATATTTGAATGTTTTTGTATATGTTTATCAAAAAATCAAATTTATCAAATAAAACACTGTAAACAATAATCCAGTGAATTATGTCATGATTGTTGTTAAATGTAAGTACCTTCTTCCTCTTCAGATTTTTTGTCTTCACTTTTTTGTACAGTGATAAGCAATTTTTAATACTGTTACCTTGAAGTGATTAAAATTAGAATGTAAATCTAAACAATATATCCATCATCCATCATGTCCTGTGCTGGTCAACAATGCCATGTGCAGCATTTAAGCTAAATAATGATCAGTGTTGTAGGTTGATTCATTTGTTAATAAAAGTCTAAAACTGTGTTTAAACATTTGTTATTTAGCTATAAATCCAGTGGCCTCTTAAATCTCTTAAACCTTTGCAGTTTTTGACTTCATTTGACTTCAGCGGTCTTCAAAGTAGAGCAGTGTTTCACAAACAAGGAGCAGAATAACGCACTTAAAATTGTTCTTGTTAAAGAGACCTGATGAGAGTAAGTGTCAGGGTACTGTATCTGCTTAGTTGGTGACTCCTCACAAACTGGGCTGGCCTGTGGCTTGTATTTGTATAGCGCTTTTCTAGTCCCTAAGGACCCCAAAGCGCTTTACACAACCAGTCATCCACCCATTCACACACACATTCACACACTGGTGATGGCAAGCTACATTGTAGCCACAGCCACCCTGGGGCGCACTGACAGAGGCGAGGCTGCCTGACACAGGCGCCACCGGGCCCTCTGACCACCACCAATAGTTAACAGGTGAAGTGTCTTGCCTCAAACTAACCAGCAGAGAGCCCTCACCCACAACCCTTACATTAGGGCAGCAAACTGTGAGGATGAGGAGAAAATAGCTGAAGTCTGCCAGCCTCGACCTCCATCATTCTAAAGACTTCCTCATCGACCAGTAAACCGTCACTATCAGTGTGATGAGCCTGGCCCAACACCAACCGTGAAGACCAGAGCCACTCAGCCACAGGGAAACAACAGTGGAGTTGTCGCGTCAGGTGGCCACCACTCCAGCTGCCTGCCCCCCTCCAAGAACAATGCACCCTAGTTAGCCAACTCTGTCACGTCAAAGGGCTCTATCTGCACAGCTGTATTGATGACCAGCCTTGCAATCTCTGGTAAACACAGACCTGCTGGAGGGCCTGTGTTGACACATTGAAGCCAGTCATAACCCTAGGCACAGAGAATTTGTCTCTCAAGTGTGGCTAGAGGAAGAAAAAGGACAGACAAGCCAGTCACCAGGCAGCTGCCACCACTGCTCACGTCAGCCCCAACATCCGGGTCTGATAACCCTCCTTCGACTGAAATAACCCAAGCTGTCCATGACATATGGCAACACAGCAATGCAGGTCTCACCACTGACCAGCATCACTGGTTAAGGTGCCTCCTAGACGCGTGCGCTGCCAGTGACAAAGACTGCAGACAGACAGGACTGGTCCATCACAGCTTTGACACCAGCTCTGCTCAGCCCCTCCGCCTCTCCACCAACTGCCCTTCACAAAACGGCTGCACCGACCAGGTTTCCCTAACCTTGCTCTCTTAGCGAACAGGCGAGGGGAAGCAGGTTGCACAGGTTTATGAAGTGCAGGTGAGGTGCTGGAGGTCCTACCTAAAAAGGGGAGGGCCAGTTGCCACAGGTGGAAAACCTCCCAGGCACTCCCACGAACCATGAAACTCCACTCTCATTATAAATGGAGAACGGGTGGAATCAGAAACCGACTGCTTGTTAACGAGAGCTGCTGAGGAGCATGCAGAAAAGACACCTAGGCCCTTACTCAATTCTCAAGTACGCGATTTGTACAATTGGAACACCAGCGTACTTGATGATGTCACAGGTCCAGAACTTTTACTGCCATCCGCTCTTAATTTAACTGTGATTAATATGTTATGAAATACACTGAAATAAACCAAACATTAACATTTAGAAGTGATCTAAGTGACTTATATATCATGTTTAACCTGAGTAGTGAAAGACCACAGGGGGTTGAAAACGATGTGCTGGGAGTCCGCTGTTCTCGTCAGCTCTAGTGATCCTGAACCTCGCGGTCTGCTATGGAGCTGGTGGGTAACAGACGTCTCTGAAAATGTCAGAGCACATTTGGAAATATATGATATCTTGATAAATCGAGCAAATATTTGAAGCTTACACAGCTACATTCTCGGGTGGTAAAAATAACATAAAAGTTTATTTTGTGACCCAGAAAGAGTAATATTTAAAGGTTTTTAACGGCGCTCCTCCGCCATTGCCACGTTTGGGTTTTGGACAAAATGCAGTCTGTGATATTTAGCTGTACCAAGTACACACAAGTCACCACCGATGCATGCTTGATAAAACCGGCGGAGCGAGTACACATCTGGGAATTTTTCGCGTTCTCAGCTTGAATTGAAACAGTACTTGGTCTCCGACTGATTACGTATCACGAGTACACGAGAATGCAAGTACATACAAGTACGCATATTGAGACAGGCCCCTTCTGTGTGTTAATGCCTACATCCTGTTGAGATGAGGTGGGTCATCCTGGAGACCAGATGTAGGCATCTTCACAGGTGTGAGCAAAGAAATGGTGTATGTTTGTTCCTGGATGTGTGGATTACACACAAACGAGAAATGCCTGAAAAACAGGTGTTTCTCTATAATTATTTTAGTCAGAGGTCATTGGCCTAAAAGCCGGCCTTTAAAGTTGCTGGTTTGACCCAGTGACCCATTCTTGAAAATACTGTAAGTAAAACTGTCAGGTGTGTAGTCAGGACCCCAACACAGGACTCTCGATATAGAACACAGTGTTTACAGTAAACACTGTGGACTCTGTAAACATTTTACAGTGTTTACAGTGAAGTGATAACAAGATACAGATAAATCACTGTGTGTGCTCCTGGTGAGTGTCTATTCCCGATTCCCGTGTGGTATCTTCTCCTAGTGTCCGTGGTCCGTGTTTCCACTCTCTTGGTGGCTATATACAATGTGCTCGCTTCATCTTCTCGTTTCCGCAACTCTCCTGGAAACCACAGAGTAACTTCCATACTGGCGGTAAACTCTCAAACATACAGTTAACTGCGAAACTGAAGAATGTTATCACAACGATCCAGCGTTGACTGGAGCACAACAGCCACTCGGTTGAGTAGCTCCCAAGATGAGGCTGATCAGCACCAGGTGTGTGTGATTATGCCTCAGGTGTCACGGTGGGAAGAACCACCCTTCAGGCTTGGATCCCAGGAAAACCAGGTCAATAGATTGAGCAAGCGGCCCCTCCCTGGGGCCAGCTCCCCCGCTGACCCCAGTAGGCACCCCCATACTCCGCAACCCACCAGGGAAGGGGGCCCAGGCCCATCCGGACCGGGGCCCGCAGCAGCAGCACCGCCCAGCCCCACAGAGTCCGGGGCAGCCACGACTCCACCCCAGAGAAAACTGCACCCACCCCATCATCCAATCATCTCCCAAACTACACAAGACAATAGACACCCAGGTTGAGTTCATTCTCTACCTCTCCTATATCTCTCCCCCACCTGCAGAGTGAGCTCCTGTAGAGAGGAGACCACCTGCAAAGATATAACAGCCTCCCCACCAGTTAGAGAGCCCCCTAGTTGGGCCGATGCACCAGAGGTCCCCTGCACTGGGGCTGAGCCCCCCTGCACCCACCCGCCCACAGCTCCGGCGACACAACAGCCAGGACCCAAGCCAATATTTGGCATTATTGTTTGTTTCATCCATTTCACATCTATGAAATGGATGAAACACATCGTGACTGGGTTCCAGCGCTACACAAGGACCTGCTTCAAACATACCACCATGCCAATCAGATTACTTCTTCCATGTGAGGGTGAAGAGGTGACCCTTCTGGATAAGATGGTGAAGGTTTGCTGCGTTTGGTGAACAGTGTGATAATAAAACCAGGGAAAAATGAAACCTGCTCCTGTTAAATATTCTTAAGTCTTGTGCTGTTATTTTTTCAAAAGATACAGTAAATAAAGTAATGTTAGTAGTGGGTGATATCATGTAAACACTCATGATTTTGTGTAAACATTTTGTCATTTGTAAACTATAAATGACATGGATTCTACATTGTAACTGATGTGATGTTCTATAAGGTGGTTTTAATAAAAAAAGAGGCAAAAATTAGTTTGTTTCTTTATTCAACTTTTGAACAGTGGTACTCAGTCAGTACATATTCAGTAAATGCAAATTATTTACATGGCAGTGCACTCAGGCATAAATCTAGACCCCTAATAAAACATTATGGGTCATTCCCACAACCCACAGCTTTACTGTGTTCCAGCAAAGTATCCAATAGCAGTGACAACTCCTCCACATAGCAGGTGGTATTTTTCTTTTTTGAGGACGGCTCCTTTTACCTTTCAATATGGGTGGTCTGTTTATGTTTTGAGCAGGAGCCTTTTTTTGTGCAGCTGAAGAGAAGTCTATCTTATGGCCAACCTCTGGCTGTATCTTGGTCATATTACCCAGGAAAACCCAGTATGCAGGTTCATCTGTAACAGTCCTTGTGCCACGGATCCGGACTGTTGCTTCTACTTGAAACAGAAGAGCAGCGACATGGGTGCAGGTCTCCGCGACTCCGGCCATGCAGGTGCAGTGGGCAGCTTCAACCGTCCTGCAATGCTGGTTCATTCAATCTTTGAGAGTGCAGTACCTGAAACACACACAGACAAAGTTAATCTAGAGACAAGAACTAATGAGACAAGGCCGACACAAATGTGTTTTATCTACTTTATCATAAATGTAACAAAGTGTTTAGAAAGTTAGCCAATACATGTAATTTTTCATTTCTTTATGTGTCCATCTATAGAACGCTGCATGTTATATTCTAAATCTGCCTGTTCTCTGTCAGAAACCTGCCTGCAGAAAATGAACCTAAAGTATGTAATGCAAGGATGTAATCACTATCAAGCTGGAGAAAGCATAAAGTGACAATTATTAATCACTTAATATGATAAGGAGATTCTGCAGGTCATTAATCAATGTCTAAAACTAAAATAAAAATGTATTTTTAGTGACACAGGATACAAACATGGAAGCACGATGTATAATTAGAATTATTTATAATAAATATGAGTAAATCATTGCAATTTCTTTAACCATAAAGAATAACTAAATCCTTCAGGACAATGTCACATCAATGCACTGTGTTATCCCTCTAACAGAGCCTCCACATGTTCTCACTGTAATTTGCGTGAATGAATGAATTTATGCTGCACTAATCTGAATGTTCAGAGGGAAATCAAACGCATTTCACTCGCAGTACTCAAGCTGACTTTGTTTGAATAATGACTTTTACACGCTGACTCCACAGACAAGGTACGAAAATATGTCAGGCTACGTCAATAGCGGTAGGTCTACAGGGTTTCTACTCCACGGCCGTATTTCATATGGGTCCACATCTCCAATACACGCTATTTTCTGCAAGTACCGCCGCTTCGGCGTAAGTTAATAACTACAAGAGAAATTTAAATACAACTTAACTAATTAAAAAAGTTAGTAGTAATTACTTACCTTGCAGTCCTACAGCAGTACCTAGAATATGGGTTTGATTCCACATATATTGTTATAAAACTTTGTTTTATGCAAGCATCGATATATGAGGCATGTCAGGCTATTTCTATTTAGGCTTATTACAAAGAAACTACCACAGGTGTTTCCAGGTAATAATCAAACACTTTGCTTTAATAGGTTATTAATATGTTATTAAATAGAAACAAACAGTTTTGCATTTTGCAGCTCTTTTTCCTCACAGAGCTACCAGAGGTAAATAAGTGGTAATAACTTAGAAATTACCTCATTATTATTTTCTTGTTACCCTACTATTAGCACTTTATTACTGAGCTGTATTTCCGCATTATTACCACCAGTTTTGGGGCCCTTTATCTCCAGCTTCATAAGACTTTTTGTAATATTATTCAACTGTAACCAATGTTGCTACCATGATGTTACTTTGATCTTAAGTGGTTTTTACTTTGGTAGTTGTATAGCGACAACTTAAGTGGTAATAACAACATTATTATGCTCTTGTCTCCCACTTGTAATCCTACTATTACCCCTTTATTACTGAGCTGTAAGATAAAGTACTACCAAATAATTAATAGGAGATTAAGAATAAAAAATCAGCAGCAGAATTTAGAAAGATAATAACAAAACCAAATCCAGGAATTAAAGTGTAAAGTGTAATACACTGGCAGTGTGTTTGTTTTGTTTGGTCATTTCACTGGGTCAACACCCCTCCCCTCCTCCTCCCCCTCACCCCAAGTGCTGAGTTGTGCAGTTTGTGTTTTTAGGCCTGCTGGTTCTACTCCTGGGGAAGAGCAGCCCATCGTTGATCAGGCTTCTCTGTGCATTGATGACAGTGTGCAGAGTGTGGCTGACGTCATCCATGTACAGCAGCTTGTCCTGAGTCTCTGCCGCTGTCATTAAGCATATAAAAGCTTGAATTAGCTTATCCGACTCCCTAATTTTCTGGTACCGTCCACATAGAATTTGAAAACACTACAAGTACAACAACAGTATGACCATGGAGGTCACTGTGATTGCATGAACCCAACAAAGGCTCTTCTTCCTCAGAAAGTCAAAACGGAGCGGACTCTCTTCTTGGCTGCTTGTGAACTTCTACAGCACCACAATAGAAAGCATCCTCTGTCATATTATGACAGTGTGGAAAGGAAGCTGCACATCACAAGAAGAACATGGCCTGCGTGGTGGGAACAGAAGTACAGTCACGTATCTGGACTCGGTATATGCTGGACAAAACCAGAAGGCCAGATGTATCGCTACAGACAAGACCCACCCCAGCAATGAACTGTTTATACTGCTTCCTTCTGGAAAGCGGTATAGGACCACACAAACATGCACCTCCAGACTGAGAGACAGCTTCTTCCCCAGAGCTGTGAAGTTCATCTAAATTCTATTTGTGATTTTCTGCACATATTTTTCCTGCACATCTGCACACACATAATGACAATAAAGGTTTATTCTTCTTCTGTTGCACATTTACAAATACCATACTAATTTCCGTTTTCTCATATTAGAAAGACAGAACTCATTCTCCTTTATGTTCTTCATCATGTCGTCAGTCTTGATGTCCTCCCCCATGCTGTGTGCTTCATGTTTTGCCTCTTTTACTTTTAGTTTGTAGTTCTCAGCACCTCTGGGGTCCTGTGTTTGGGTCCAACCTCTGCTTGCCACACAGCCAGGCCTTGGTAGGTCTGTAGATCCAAAGTAAACAATTTTAAAACCAAAGGTGATCTTAAAGCCAATCATTATTGTCAAAAGATGGTAATTATTGAAGGTAGTTAAAAGAAAAATAAAAGCAATAACTTTTAATTATAATGAATCTTTCACAACACACCAACCCACTGACATAAATATGCTCAGTAATATGAAGTAAAAAGTAAGTAAAATGCAGTCAATAATAAACATCTGTGCCTTCAGTTTGTTCATTTGTTTTGCTCATGTTCATGTTTTAAAATGTATCACAACTTTAGTTATTGCAGCAGGTAGCCACGACGAGGAGCTATTATGCAAGAGTTATAAAGTGAATAAATCCATCATTCACCTTCTGTTGCATGAAACCACAACCAGACTGTTATGTAAAGGAAATCCTGTAAAATTTGAAATGGGGTTTAGAAGGCACATCAGGGTCTAATCAAAGAAAATGTCACAGTTGTTTGTGCAAAACACTGAGAGGCACAACACACTTAAAAAGATTTTAATGAACTCTGAAATTAGTAACAGGTAGGATTTTGCAGCAGTTCAGAACAGTACTGGAATTATTATCAATATGATGTACGAAGGTAGTCTCAATAAGACTGAGACCTGTGTAAAAAAATAATTATAAATATAATATAAAACAACATATTAAAGAGGATCACAAATTAAGAAAAAAAAAAAACACATGCAAGAGTAGTTATTTTTTTGTGGCTTGTTATAGGAACCAAAGTATTTAAACCTGGTTTTTCCAAGTTCACTGTGAGGAAGAGGTACAGTCAGTGTTAAAGTGTGTACATTCAGGTAGGCAGTCAACCTATGCAGTACAGAACTGTAAATAAATATCATAAAATGTTGCGCTCTATTGCTGAGCAGCACAATCCCTCTGTCAAACAAGATGCATGGGCGAGTAAAAAAAGAATCATCTGTGATCAATCATGATGCACTGTGATACACTAAATCTACTTCAAAGTGGATGTAGAAGCATGCATATAAAATATATCACCATAATCAATGTAGACAAAATTGTGAATTAGATGCAACAACGTGTGAATGAGAAGTAAGATTTAGATGTAAAAATCTGATCTTTGTCTTTAATGTTCTTGAAAGGCATTCCATATTGTTTTTAAAAGGAGTCTATCATCCAGCCAGAGTCTAAAGTATTTCGTTAGCTTCATAGCATAAGTGCCTAAGTCATTTTTTGGTCAAATTGAGATTTTTGCCTAACTTTACTCCCCTACCACTGCTGCATCATCCTGTCCGTCTGAAACACAAAACACAAAAAAATGACTTAGGCACTTATGCTATGAAGCTAACGATTTATAACAATCAACAGTTTCAATTTTATGATCATGAAGGGTCTGAATATGAACTGTAGGCTGGGTCCTTTTATGTGCGTGTGTGTGATTGCCGAATTGAATCACACACAGACTGTTTACATTACATTAAAAATTGTGTAAACTTGGAAAAACATACATAAAAGAGGTCCAAAAATAGATCCCTGTGGAACACCTTTGGTATATTACTGGTGAGTGGACTTGACTTTAAACTCAGGTTCTAATAGAAAGATAGTACTTAAACCATTTCAAGGACTGTTTATCCAAACAAACTGAGAATACCTTTTCTAATTCCAAACTGATCTCCAGATTTCCCAGTTCACTGAGATATTGCATTTAAAAAATAATACAGATGAACAGGAGCTGTAAATGAATGAAGCAGTGTAATACAGTAACTTTTGCATTAGGAATTGACATATCTATTTACGTTTTGTTGCACTGGAGTCACCAGCAGTTGCTGGTAACAGATGAATGTGATTTTAATGACATTCATTATGACTAATACCACATGCAGTCATTAACTTTGCTTTTCAGTCTCATGTTAAAGTACAGCACACTCTATTTTCACTTCTTCACTTGCCCACCTTAGTGGGTAAGTGACCTTTGGGACCTGTGATAAGCAGTTAGCACTGTCATAAATACTGTCATAAATGCTGTCATAAATACTGTACATCTA
>NW_024582747.1:436982-478424 GCF_018398535.1 Haplochromis burtoni
AGTCTCTGCAATCAAGGTATGGAGGCTGGGAGAGCCAGGAGCTGGCACAGATGTTTCAGCAGTATGCAGAGTTTGCCTTCCAAGAGTTTGCACCACTTGCACACTCATGGTTGACACTGGATGGTGTTTGGCATGACGGGCAGCCTGCACATGCTCCCAGTTTTCTGCAGAACATCCTTCAACTTAACAAGAACATTTACCAGATGTACCATCAGCGCTTTCCTGACAAAGGTGAGTTAGAAGAAAAAGAGACAATTAAGATGAGATACTAAGCAAATAGAGTAAAAATCAGAAGTAAGAAATCTTGAGAAATTTCTCCAAAACATTCCTTAAAATAAGCTATTTTTAAAATGTTGCTGAGAAATCAGATGCAAAGGCTTTTACAAAAGGAGTTTTTAATTTCACCTTTAAAAACACAAAATCAGTATTTTGAGAAAACTGCTAAAAAAAATAAGCATTTTAAAAATCAAGTTTGATTGGAAACTACTATCAAAAGGTAAATAAAACAAACAAAAATAAATCACCATTAAATGTCATATTTGCTGTTTTCCAGTTCTTATATATGTCAAAAGTTACATTTTGGTGTCATAAAATAAACACATAGATGTGTATTTTAGGCGTTTTTGTAATATTCCACAACACATCAGATTTTCTGTATGTCTTAAGAAGTTAAAATACTGTTAAAAATACCACCTGTTAAAAATACTTTATGGCCAACTGATACTGAAAGCCTTCAAAACATTATTTATCGGACATATTATAAGAGACTGTCATGATTATCTCAGCAGCAATTGAATTCACTAAAATAATCTTGTATGTATGTCACTGTACAGTTTGACCCAACAAGCCATTTTTACAGCAGACATTTTATATTAAAATAAATATTAAAAAAGACTTAAATGCTTCTACATTTACAGGAAGACGTCTGTCAATTGGGTTGAGAGCAACAGATATGACTTCCCTCTCCCACATTAAAGATTCAACAGCAGTAAGTTAAATACTCTATTTCATTATGTATGTAAACGTTATGTATACCTTAAGCTTTAATTAAGACCAAGTCCCTTTATTGTTAAAATTGAAAAGAAAATCAATCTGAAAATAACAATGAGACATGCTTATTTGCCCAGAGCTATTAGAAATATGCGAAGCTTTTTGAGGGTACAGGGAGAATCACCTTTACCCTTGAATTGGAGATTAGCTTGCCTAGATAAGATAATCATACACAGCTTGGATCAGCAACCCAACCCAACAGCCCGATTAAATTCCAAGTGATCTTTCTCCATCACACACCCTTTCACCTTGTTGTCACATGCCCACATTCTGCTCATCAGATTTTTCTTGAGCTTAAGCCATGAGCCTGATCACAGTGGTTCGATCACTGTATGAAACACTGCTCAGCCTGCATGAAGACTCAAGCAACAGTGCATAAAGAAAGTGAGTTCTCTGTCCAAGATCTAGATGCCTCATATATCAGGGGGGACCAAAGGAATTGGGGTAAAATGACATGCTGTTAAATCCAAACTCTTATTGCCTGGTAGGCCAGTCTTGCCTACCAGGCAAAGGTTAAAGCTTGTGATTTAACCAAATCAAAAGCTTGTTGATGTTGCTTAGCATCTCTGAGGCTACAATCCAAGGCTTAAGATATGATATTGTGTGGTTTCTTTATAAGAGATGTAGTTGCAATGCAATGAAAAAAGATGGAAAATAACATCACATTTATTCTTCTCATGGAGGGCTGTGTGAGGCAGATAGGATTTTACTCTGAACCCACTGCCAGATACTTGAACAAGAAAGCGACAGCTCAGAGTAGGCTGTATCACCGTTTGAAGCATACTTCCCCTGGTTTGTGTGTTTGGTGGTTGTGAACAGCGCTGTCCTGTTTTCCTGTTTCATGCTAAAAACCAACTTGAACCCAGTTTCTGCATGGTATTAATGCTACTTTCAGAAATGGCGATCTCTGGTTTGTGCACTTTGAATATTTTCTCAAACATGGTTGCCTGTTTTCCGTTTGATGTAACGAGAGGACCACATGTTTGGTGGTTGTGGGCTGCAATGTGCTATTTTCATGTTTAATGCTATGTAAATAAAAAATTATATTTCAACCTAATTTGGTATGGTCGAAAATGAATTGATACGGTTTTAGCAATGTGTTAAAGGTCCACAGTTTGAGAGAAATTTCTGTGACAGTTCATAAAACATAAAGATCCATGCCAAATTAATTATACTGAACTGTCTATTGTGGTGACCCACAAAAGAAGCTTTACATTCATTTATATGACAAATTGACAATTTTTTTAATAGACATTTTTAAACAATGATGTTCTGGCACTTTGTTTTTCACATGACTGTAATGGTATATTTTTGAAACAATAGTAGTGTGTTTTATATACATCAAAGAGTATCACATACAGTTTATTTTTTGATCAAGAGGCTTGAGTGTAATGGTATGCTGTTGTGTATCTTCTATTTTTAATAGATGGATTTCTTGTCGGTGCACATTGAATATAACTGTGTTATCTCCTCAAATTTTGAAAACGAGCTAAGGAGGATACAGGTAGAGTAAACACATGAAGAAAAAAATTCCTAGCTTTTCAGATTTTGCATTACTGTTAAACTGCTGCATCTGCATATTCTGTAACACTGTAGATGTCCATTGGGAACATGCCTATCCTGCTGTACAAGATGACTGCTCATGACTGTTCCCAGAGTAATTATCAGGTTCTTGGAAATTTTTTAAATGGTAAATACAATTATATTTTATGCTGTTATTTTCCATTAAATTACCAATGAATATGAAGAGATATACAACTAAATTTGTATTTACAGATATATAGCATATAATTTCAAAAAGTTGATTCTGTTCATCTGGATGTAGAGTTTTCAGTTGGAGTAACATTTCATCACTCATCCAAGTGACTTCTTCAGTCTTAACTGCATGCAGGTTTCCCCAACTTTATAAAGAGTACATTTGCATACTGACTGAAACTAGCACCGGTGACTAAAAGTGGACCGTGAGGTTTCCTAGCCCCATGAGCTTTCATAAATATGACAGTGGTTTGCCATACAAACTTTTGCGTCTGACTGGAGGTAGATGAAGTGCATAACACTTAAACCAGAAGGTGAAGTTAATATCATATAATATGTGGAACTCTTAAGAGATATTAACACCAAAACAATGACCAGCGCCACTGAAACCAGTGCTCACACTGGTAATCATGGAAAAATAAAAAAAATATTATGTCAAATAAAGAAAACCTCTGGTATTTACTGAAGAAAAAACACATTAATATAAGCTTTTACATTAGGCAACACTGTAAAAATTGACAATATTGCTCTCATAAAAGTGGAAGAGTTATCAAGTGAAAGTGATGAGTGTCATGTCATCAGCTTATGAGCCAGTAAAGTGCTAATAGAAAATGTTGGAGCACAGTCAATGCTTTCTGCATAACTGTTATGACAGATGCATTGTACCAAGAATATTGGGTTAAATGAAGAAAGTGTTTGCAATGTAGATTTTAGTTGACTAAAATTTCTTTTGGTAACCCAAGTATTAGCAAATATAAGCAAATATTATGACCCATTTTGTTAGGATACACCATCCTAATCTGATATTACATAATGTATTATAACATTACATTCTATACTATTAAATTCTGCATTTTGTCCTCAATTGAGCTGCCAAATGTACAAATAGGGCGGGTAAAATAAGTATTGAACACATTACCAAGTGTGTTTCTAAGTAAATATATTTCTAAAGGTGTTGTTAACATGACATTCTCACCAGACGTCTGTAGCAACCCATCCAAAGGGAATGCATTTTTCATTTCTTTATACTTACTGTTTTAACATTTTAACACTGACAAGACATAACTGTTTCTTGACCACGACACAGTCCTGATGGACAATGGCCTGAATATTGTGGGATGTGACATGAAGGACGTGTTAGGCAAGCTGGACATGGAAGATGCTCTTGTCAAGTAAGAGTTTATTTTCTGATTCACATATATTGTTATTCTATTTTTTTTAAGTTCACGTGTGATATTTATGTCTTTTTATTTTCTGAAAGTCATGCAGGTTCACACCACACCAGGGTGACAGGGTTAAGAAACAGTTATCAGACTGTGTGGGATAAATTTAAGTCCCAGACCACAGCAGAACGAGATCTTTTCCTTCAGGAATCATTCCCCTCTGGCTTCCAGTGGGCCACCTCCAGCGTATCTTTTAAGACTGAAGGTGGCTGGTCAGAAGGTGGGAAAGGAGAGACTATTTGGGACCGGTTTGGTCATGAGGGCTTGGCCTTTGCAAATCAGACAGCTGACCTAGCTTGCGACAGTTACCGTAAGGTAGATTATGATGTCTACCTTCTGCGAGGTCTTCAGGTCGACACCTACCAGTTTTCCATCTCTTGGGCTCGTATTTTCCCCACAGGGTACCGACAGAGCCAATCAGAAAAAGGAGCTCAATACTATGACCAGCTGATAAATGCTCTTGTTGCATCTGGCATACAACCCATTGTCACTCTGTACCACTGGGATCTGCCTCAAGCACTCCAGAATTATGGTGGATGGACCAATGCCTCCATTGTAGAGGCCTTCAAAGACTATGCAGACTTCTGCTTCTCCAGGTTTGGAGACAGAGTCAAGATCTGGAACACATTCAATAGTCCCTGGGTAGTGAGCCATGCCGGGTATGGTACTGGTGTGCATGCCCCAGGAGTAAAGGACTATGTGGAATCTTCCTATCAGGTGACAGTGATGTTATTAGAATACTGTAATTACACACTTTATTACAAGTGTTATTGTTGCACTGATGCATTTAACATTTGATTTTGCATTATCAGGTCACTCACAATATTCTCAAGTCCCATGCCGAGGCCTGGCATGTCTATAATGACAATTACAGGAAAACACAAGGAGGAAAAGTGGGCATTGCCTTGAACTCTGACTGGGCTGAGCCCAGTGACCCTGCCAAACCTGAAGACGTAGCAGCTGCAGACCGTTACCTGCAGTTTATGCTGGGCTGGTTTGCACATCCCATATTTGTAGATGGAGATTATCCTGCAATACTCAAAGATCAGGTGGAACAGAAGAAAACCGCATGCTCTGACTCTGTGCCAGCAAAGCTCCCAGTTTTCACTCCCACAGAGAGCCAGAGGATACTTGGTACTGCTGACTTTTTTGGTTTAAATCACTATACTTCTCGGCTAGTCAACAGCAGTGATGGTGGGTGCACCCCTGGTCCTGACGGTGTGGGTGACTTCCATGCAACTGTGGACCCCACATGGAGTTCCACAGCTTCTGACTGGATCTATCCTGTTCCTTGGGGACTTAGAAGGCTCCTGAACTACATTTCAACAGAATACCTGAGTGCTAACAAATTGCCTGTATACATAACAGGAAATGGGATGCCAACAGATTACAGTGTAGACAGTCTCACTGACACCAGCAGAATGGACTACATGAGAAGTTACATCAATGAGGCCCTGAAAGGTTAGTGTTGGAGATTTCCTCATTTTAAAGGCTCATTTTTTTAGAGAGAGAGTTAAAATAATTCATATTAATCTTGTTTTTGTTTGTTCATTTTGTAGCAACACTCACAGATGGAGTGGAAGTGCAGCGATTCACAGTGCAGTCACTCATGGATGGATTTGAGGCAAACCAAGGCTACAGTCAAAGATTTGGTCTTCACTATGTCAACTTTGAAGTGGGATCCAGGCCAAGGACCCCAAAGCAATCTGCATATTTGTATGCTGAGATTATCGAGCAAAACGGTTTCAGTTCACAAAAAAGTAAGAAGTTTAAAGCTGCAGAAAGGCCATTAACTCGACGTTTAGCTGCTTTACCACCCTCAGAAGTTCCATCTCAGGCAAAGGTAGTTTGGGAGAAATTCTCTTCACAGTCAAACTTTGATAGAAAAATGTACCATTATGGCACTTTTCCTGAGGGCTTCAGTTGGGGAATTTCTTCTTCGGCCTACCAAATTGAAGGTGGCTGGAATGCTGATGGCAAAGGTCCTAGTATATGGGATAGATTCACTCAGACAACTAACACTATTCCTGATAATGCAAATGGCAATGTAGCCTGTGACAGTTACAACAGACTTAATGAAGATCTCTACATGCTGCGGGCTCTGAGGGTGAAGTCATACAGATTCTCTTTGTCCTGGTCCAGGATCTTTCCTGATGGCACACGTAAGTCCCTCAACCAGAAAGGTGTTGACTACTACAACAGACTCATTGATGGTCTTATAGCGTACAATATCGAACCCATGGTAACACTGTACCACTGGGACCTTCCTGAAGCTTTGCAAAAGGTCAATGGCTGGGAAAGTGCAGAGATGATTGACATTTTTAATGACTATTGCGACTTCTGCTTTGCTACTTTTGGTGACAGAGTGAAATTCTGGATAACCATTAACCAGCCTCAGACAATTGCATGGTCTGGATATGGACTTGGAAATATGCCCCCAAATGTTAAGGACCCAGGGTATGGACCATACATAGTTGCACACAACCTCATTAAAGCTCATGCCAAGGCCTACCATACATATGATGACAAATATCGCCAGTCTCAGGGTGGTCTAATCTCCATAGCCCTCAATGTTGATTGGGCTGAACCTAAAGATGTCAGTGTTCGCCGTGAAGTGGTGGCTGCTGACCGGGCGATGCAGTTCCAACTGGGATGGTTTGCACATCCTATTTTTAAGAATGGTGACTATCCTGATGCACTGAAGTGGCAAGTTGGGAACAAAAGTGAAATCCAAAGTCTTCCACAGTCAAGACTTCCTTCCTTTACTGAAGAAGAAAAGAACTTCATCAAGGGAACTGCTGATGTATTCTGTGTAAATCATTACACTACAAAGATTGTAAGCCATGTTACAGCTCGGCTTAGCCCCGAGTCTTATGAATATGACTGGGACTTCAAGGAAGAAGAGGAAAATGATTCACCAACTACAGCCATTCCTAACCAAAAAGTTGTGGCCTGGGGCTTGAGGCGACTCCTCAACTGGATCAAGGAGGAGTATGGTGATCCAGAGATTTATATTACTGAGAATGGAGTTGCTACAGAAGCACAGACAACTTGGGATGATTCTGCCAGAGTGTTTTTTTACAAGGCCTATATTGATGAGGCTCTGAAAGGTATACTGTCCAAGTGATTTCATGAGCTACATTGCATGATCATTATAAGTATTTTTAATGTACCTAATTTTTTTGTGCGCTTGTTTACATTACAGCTTATAAAGTTGATGGTGTGACTGTGAAAGGATACACTGCAACCTCTCTAATGGATTCTTTTGAGTGGCTAAATGGGTACAACGTTGGATTTGGCCTGCACCACGTGGACTTCAGTAACCCAAATCGGTCAAGAACACCCAAGTACTCCGCTCATTTCTATTATAACATCATAAAGGATAATGGTTTCCCCTTGCCAGATGATGAGAAGGTACTTTATGGACATTTTCGAGATGATTTCATTTGGAGTACCGCCACAGCATCATACCAGGTACCCTAGAGAAGGCCACTGCACATATATTGCAATGCTTACTCTATTTTCATTCGTTTCAAATTACTGTTTTATACTTATTCCTTTCAGATTGAAGGAGGGTGGAGAGCTGATGGCAAAGGTCTCAGTATTTGGGACAAGTTTGCTCACACTCATCTCCGAATCTCCAATGATGACAATGGGGACATAGCTTGTGACAGTTACAATAAAGTAGAAGAGGATGTTGCCATATTAAAGCAACTCAAGGTGACCCATTATCGATTCTCCATATCATGGTCAAGGGTCCTTCCTGATGGTACCACCAACTATATTAATGAGGCTGGACTCAATTACTACCACAGACTGGTGGATGCACTGATTGCTGCAAACATTCAGCCTCATGTATGTATAATTACAGCTTAAAGAACTGTACTAGAATTGGTAAATTCAATAACGTCAGTAAACCCTTTCCCTTTGCTTTCAGGTCACTCTGTACCACTGGGACCTTCCACAAGCCCTGCAGGATATTGGGGGATGGGAAAATGACACTATTGTTACCAAATTCAGAGATTATGCTGACTTCATCTTTGACAGACTTGGCCACAAAGTGAAATTTTGGATCACTATTAACGAACCCTACAATGTAGCCATGATAGGACATGGTTATGGAGTAGGTGCCCCAGGTGAGATTTATGCTTTAGTATTCCTGGTTGTCTGCTTTATTTAACAAATAGGAATAGTACTGTTACTGAACATGCAAAATTGTATATAAGGACACCAAAATTGTTCAAAACAAAATGTACTGTTACAAACATCAAACTAAATGTCTTCTGTAAAAACAATAAAGCAATCCTTGACCAAACCCTCAACAACAAAAAATATAAAGCGTAGAGGCTGCAAATGTGTCTGTTTGTCTCCAGGGATCAGTTTCCGACCAGGTACTCTGCCCTACATTGTTGGTCACAACCTGCTTAAAGCTCATGCTGAGGCCTGGCATATTTACAATGACAAATACAGGGCCAAACAGAATGGAATTATCTCCATCACAATTAACTCTGAGTGGTCTGAACCCAGAAATCCTTATAAGCAGGAGGACTATGATGCTGCAATACGCACCATTCAGGTACACCAGTTCTTCTTATATTTTAAAGCAATATGTCATAGTGGTTATTTCAAGTGTCTTTTGTGTGTCTTTTTGTGCAGTTCTACATTGGCTGGTTTGCCCATCCTGTATATAATGGCGACTACAATGACATAATGAAGACAGTCATTCGTGAGCGAAGCCTTGCTGCTGGTCTGTCAGAATCTAGGTATTCAAAAAACGACATTTAGGCCCCAAAAGGAAAATAAATATTTGCTACAAAGTTACCTTTAAAAGCAGCAGGACATTTTCACTTTTTTTGTTGTTTGGTCCTTTTTTCAACAACCACATAACCTGTTGGTTTCACTTCCATTTTCCAGGCTGCCTGAGTTCACTCCGGAGGAGGTTAAAAGAATTAAAGGCACTTATGATTATTTTGGGTTCAACTATTACACCACTGTCCTAACATTCCCTGTGGACTATAAGAACCTTCAGCACTATGATGGAGACAAGTAAGCAAACGTTAGATAAATATTAGTAGAGTAATCTTTCATTTTTCTTCTAATAAAAGAAACCAACAGATTTAGCACAACTGACTTTGTTCTCTGCTGTGGCCGTTTACTGAAATGTGAAACTTATTTCATTGTTTTACTCAAACTCAAAAATCTAACCTTTTTGATCTTCACAGGGGTGCAGGGTCAACTGTTGATCTCACCTGGCTGGATTCAGGTTCAGGCTGGCTGAAAGTCACACCATTTGGATTCCGCAGAATACTTAATTTTATCAAGGAGGAATATGGAAATCCACCAATTATTATCACTGAGAATGGCATCTCAGAGCGGGGCACTGTTGATCTAAATGATACTCACAGGAGCCACTACTACGAAAAATACATCAACCAGGCGTTAAAAGGTATGAAAAATTTATCTTGGAATCTATTTAGAACCAGCACAGTTAGAGAGAAGAAGGCTATAAATATGTCTCAGATAAAATGTGGCTGTTTTGTTTTTTTTTTCTTTTGTGGAAACATTAAGAAACTAGATTTTAAATGCAAAAAAGTTAACTTATCTCTTTTCTCTTCCCAGCTTACTTACTAGATGGTGTAGACATCCGTGGCTACACAGCTTGGTCACTGATGGACAACTTTGAGTGGGCTAAAGGCTTTTCAGAGAGATTTGGGTTTTTTTACGTGAATCATTCAGACCCTAATATTTCTCGAGTAGCTAAGAAATCTGTTTCCGACTACTCTAAAATCATAACCTGCAATGGATTCCCTCACCCTGCGTCAGGACATGAGTGTTTGAATCCTGTGGAAGGTAATTTGACACCATGGATTGTAAATAGTACGTAAAAGATAAGTACGTGGCCAGCGTACTGTAAACATAAATATTTAAAGTCTATGTTTAGTTTCAGTTGTATCAGTTCAGTATTATGGCTATTACCAACTTGGTACTTTAAAGTCAGAACACAATATATTTGTGTGGGAAGTTTTCAGCTAATGCTAACCAGCCAGGTTGGCTCTCCATTGACACAGTTACATTGCTAAAAACTGCAAAATGCATTAAAGTTAAGAGAAGTGGAATTCCCACCTAACAAGGTGCTTCCACAGTGCAAAAGCAAGCCTTTTAGGACACCTAAACTGGACAGCTGCAATACGATATGCAGTTCCATGATCAGAAGGAACAGGGATACTGAGGGGGTCCTAAATATCTATTCCTGCATACAAGCATTTTGTAAGTTGAGCTTAAGCATTGTAGCAGAGTTGAGCTTGTGTATTGTATGAATGCAGATCATTTAGACAGATGTAAGATGTTTGCAAGTGTGTTAGTTAACAGCACTAGCTTACTAACAAATAGCTAAAATTTGCATGATAATTAGACACGGTGCAAAAATAATGCTCTGACATAGTGAAAGCGAATGTTTTCATTTTGTTAGTGTCTTTCTTACCAGCTCACAGACACCTGCTACTTAGAGGTGCATAGACATGCAAGAAACCTTGTTGTAAATAATAGCATTAAAAATGCTCAGAATACTGAGAACAAAATTCAGATGTCTTTGATTTACAGTTACTGCCTGCAAATGTTAAAAAATAATACGAAAACTTTGGTTTCTATGTCTTGTCTGCAGAAACAGCTGCACCACCAATCACTGACAACAATGCCACTGTGAGGTTCCTTGGTATGGAGCTCTCTGTCCGCAATGCTGAGACCGGACTTAATGTCACATTTGCTCTTCTGATTGTTGCAATGTTTGGAGCTGTTTGTGCATCATTTTGCTTCTTTAAGTCAAAAAATCAGATTTGTAAAAGTGGAAAAACATTCTAATTGCGGATAACTTGACGTATTATTAAAGCCCTCATATTGACAGATGCATTTTAATTGCAGGTATATAAATTATTTCTTTTCCTCTTCTATAATGTTGCTGTCACTGTCAAGGTTAAACTACAATTTTAAATCATTTTTAAAAATGATCTGTGGTCCGTTTAGTTTGAGATACCACGTAAGCGTACATGTAAAAATATGTTTGTGTGTTTTGAGACTAATTGAGTAAAATATTTCTTCATTTGCTGTTTAGTATCAGACTTTCAGACTTCTGCATATAGGACTGACCTGCAAAAGCTTATGACCTTCTGTATTAGTCAACAAAGCCAAGTATTTTCTGTTAAAAATCATCAGTTTGTCAGCCAGGGTGATTAGTTTGTCTATATGGCTGTAAAATGGGTTTCAAAAGTGCTATTTAGAAGATTATGTTGTTTCTTCAACTTTGTTCTCAAAAAGCTTTTTAAAAATGGGAGTGTAGGAATCACCTAATTCCTCTAGAGGTCACTGGCTGTCTAAAGTAGCCATATAAAACGTACTACGCTAGTGCTCAGCTTACTGGATTGTGGCATGTTCAGTACCAGAAAGTAAATTAATCTGACTTACTGAAAATAAATGTATACCATACTGTACAGCATCAATAATGGTGTCTGTCCAACCATCAATTGTGTTACATTATCCTTGTCAGTGTCGCAGGAGGTTGGAGCCTATCCCAGCGGCCATAGGTGCGAGAGGCAGGATACACCCTGGACAGGTCGTCAGCCTGACACAGGGCTAACACAGAGACAGACAATCATTTGCACTCACATTCACGCTTATGGGCAATTTCGATCCGCCAATTAACCTAACCCCACCAACCACATGTGTTTGGACTGTGGGAGGAAGCTGGAGTACCCGGGGAGGAGAACATGCAAACTCCACACAGAAAGGCCCTGGTGGCACTGGAGGCCTTTTGGGGTTTTTTTTAAGATCACACTCAAATATCTAACTGGCCAGTTACATTAAACCAATTCAATGTTTGGGCATGGTCAAGACCTGGAGAAGAAAATGGAGAAGAAAGGTAGTTTAACTGACTTTGAATGTGGCATGGACAGCAGGATAGAGCACTGTGTCATAAAGCTCGGATCACCTCTGACTGGTTTTCTGTGCACTTAAACGGCCTCCAGTCGCCAGACTGTGCACTTCTGAAAGAGGTAAGTGTAGCTACTCAGGTATTCAGTGAATGTAGATAGAAGTGACCCGACATATCAGCTTGGATTAGTCATTTGCAGGTGAAATTGGCAAGTATTAGACCTCACAGACATCATTCAAGTCACTGTACAGGTCACTGATGGAAAGTAACCGAGTTATACTTGTGGCCTTTTTCAATACATACAAAGATGGATCTATTTAACTGGAACACTTTCCAAATTTTACCCAAGATTGTGGGACGTGAGATAGAGCATACCAGTAAAAGTAACGTAGACATTATTGTCCAATGTTGTCTAAAACAATATTTGTAAACAAAGGAAAACTAGGACCAAAAATCTGAATTTGCTGGATTTTTATTTTAAAACTAACCACAAAGTTCTATCAATACAAAAAGTATAAAAAGTACAAAAAGCATTGTCCAAAAATAACTTGAGATGAAAATATGAATTGGCACTGTGGGTATTATTCAGAATAGAAAAAGATGGCATCTCGTCAGAGCGCGTTCAAGGCATTAAATTCACATTGATTTGATTACAGATCCTGGAACAGTGAAAACACTCATCCAGCAATCAGCACTTTCAGATATCAAACAGATACAGTTTTATCCCCACTTAACCAAAAGGAAAAAAAACAAACAAAAGTTAACATTTCTTGTGGTCATACATGATGTGTACCTAATAAAATAAGAAAACAAAATTATTTAAATATTAAAGAGAAAAGTGTTGCAATATTATCTCAACTGTACCAAACAGAATACACCAGTCCAACAAAATCTGGCATCAGGGAGCTAAGACAGTAGCAAATACTCTTTGAAAAACAGGGAAAAAAACAAAATAATCCCAAACGTGTTGGCCACAGTGACAAGAGTCAAGACAACAACACTTACAACTAATACAAAAATACAGTATTAAATGTTTAAAACAATACAAGTCATTATCAAGAGTTAAATGGTTTTCAAGCATTACCCAGGTTTGTCTATTCCTTTGGACAAAGGCATCCCAAGTGTGTTCCAGTCACCAGTCAGGCACCAGACTTGGGAATGTTGACTGGTGCAACATCATCAAAATCACAAAAAACAAATCCTTTGACACACTTGAGGGAAACCTTTGTATGAAATGTTACACCTCAAAGTCTTCATCAGCATGACAATAACTCCAGTACCTTTTCTTTATGAGTGGTGCCGTGTCCATTAACCCTTTGTTTGCATGTAAAAGCACTCTCACTTCTGCACAAAACACAAAATTCTTACAGTTTCAACATCTTTTTTTGCACATCTGGCTTGGCCTTAGAAAAATCCCATTAAGTTTTCCAGTTTTAATCTAATGCAAACTTTAGATGCAATCACTGAACATCCAATGGAGGACAAACTCATAAAAATGACTAATAGCTCTAAGACTTAAAGTTTATTATACTTATAAAAAAAAAAAAAATAGCTGCCCTGAGGGAGAAGCACATGGTAACCTTAACTGTTCTTGTTGCACTATGGCAGTTTGTAAGCACTTTGGATCTTCAGACCGGCTTGTGTCTCGAGTATTGCTGGGTTGAGACGACCGTTCTTGCAATTTGAACCGATGCTCGACCACAGTCGGCCATAACACTGGAAGGCTTGGGCTGACTTCATCCACCTCAAGCAATTTCACAACATCCCACTCACACATACAGACTCCCCTTGGTTCAAATCCCTTGTGTCCTCTCACTGCTCCTCATGTTAACTGCCCAGCTGATGAGAATCTATGCACGAAGACCTGCAGACAGATCATCAGGGTTGTTAAGCAATGAGTTTCAAAAACAGCCAGAAAAAAAACAAAAAAAACAAAAAAAAACTGTGGTTATCAAGAGACAAAGATGGAAGCCTCACCTTTGTCACAGGTACTGCTCTGCTTTTCCTGGGCAAAGTTTAGCCTGTTCTGCTCCACTGCAGTGCCGTTAGATTCGGGGCTGCTGCTGCGTGACGGGCTGCTCTCCTCGTTCTGGTATGCCATATCCAGATGCTGCTGGGCCAGTTTTAGGTGCCTGCGCAGCCTCTCCAGCTCCCGAGACGATGCCTCGTCCCCGAAAGACTCGCGACCTGAGTCTCCCAGGTTATCTCGAAATCCCAGTTTTCCAGATGGATCCTTCTTCAAAGCAGTGTGATAGCCTGGAGGCGCAGAGGGCTGGCGGCAGATGGAGGACCTCTGGCTGGCCAGAGCTGAGTGTCGTGGGGTGGGGTGCCGGGGCCGTGGCGTGCAAAAGCAGTCACGGATACCACTGATGCCAAGGTGCAGGATCTCCAACAGGGTAAAGAGGAGACACAAGGCGCTGACGGCATACATTATAAGCAGGAAGATAGTTTTCTCTGTTGGGCGTGACACGAAGCAATCCACTGTGTGCGGGCAAGGGGAACGTGTGCATACGTACGACGGTGCCACTTCCAGACCATAAAGGATGTACTGTCCAAACAGGAAGGAGGTCTCAAAGATGGCACGTGATAACAGCTGGAACACGTAGACCTTCATCAGGCCATCTCTCTTGATGCGACGGCGCCCGTCGTGCTTTTTCTTGGGCTTCTCCGCAACCTCCTTTTCCTTTTCTGGCTCAATTTCTTCAATGATCATGGGATCCTCCTCCCCATTGTCCTCCGCTTCCTCATAGTCCCTGTTAGCACCACGGCTCACTATAGGCATCCTCTTCCTGCCCTGGGGCCTGTAGTCATCGTCATCCATGCGAGCTATCTTGTGCATAGCAAACCCAAGGTACATGATGGTGGGAGTGGTGATCATAATCACCTGAAACACCCAGAAGCGAATGTGCGATAATGGCGCAAAGGCGTCATAGCATACGTTCTCGCAACCAGGTTGCTGCGTGTTACACACGAATTTACTCTGTTCATCGTAGTAGATCGACTCTCCTCCAACAACCGTCAGCACAATCCGAAAAACAATGAGGAGGGTGAGCCAGATCTTGCCCACAAAGGTGGAGTGATTGGAAATCTCATCCAAAAGGCGTGTGAGGAAGCTCCAACTCATTTTGTCTTTGGAACAGGAACACAGCTATGTCTGTGTAAGAGAAAAAAAAAGCATATATCAAAGTTAATTTCTGGATGTCTTTACCAAGAAGCTGGCCCAACAACAGAAAGCGCGTGAAGGAATATGGGTCACTAAAATATGACCAAAAAAAAGAAATACAGTAGTACTTAACATTTAAATACACTGTAGTAGGTGTATCATATTTTTGCAACACAAGGTGGTGCTATTATGCCACCCTCACAGTAGTACCCATTACAGCCATGGAGTAAAATCTGCAGGCATGCTCAGGCAAGGATCTGATATTGTCTGAATAGATGCAATCAAAATCATGTAACCACAGGCAGACTGCTATGTGCAGACAGTCTAACCAGCAGACATGGTACACGGTGTTTATCACAGCAAAAAAAGAAAGAAAAAAAAGCCCTGAGGTCAGACATAAAAAAAAAAAGAAGCATGTGCGTGTTAGTGTGAGGAAACTTCAGCAAGCACAATTTCAGTCAAGCACCACATTTCCATGTTACGACACTGCTGTGCAAAGACACTGAAAGCTGTCTTCATCTTTTACAGAGTTCAGTGACATTCACAGAAGTTTAAGAAGTTACAAACTAATTCAGAGCCACGTGTGGTTGTTCTTAACTGAATTTTAGTAATCTGACAACAAGGTAGTAATGAAGAGCGTGAGTGGTTTCACACCTCATAACTTCAGCTGTGTAATTATCCAGAACTATAAACCAAGCTGCTGCACTTCAACCAGCTACATAAGGTACAAGTTTCTATTCAAGCTCTTATGCTGCTTTTTGCCTCTGCCTTGAAACGACTCTGTTCATGTATCGGTCATAAAGACTGAAAAGCCTTTATTCAACTATATGAATCATAAAATAAAAAGTAGCGCTGTGCGAAAACCTCAAGTCAGCCCTCATTTCTTTAGTTGTTATCATGTGATGTATATACACTATATATTAAATATAATGTTTTGTTATCTATGTTAATAGTGAGATCAAAAGTCAATTGTTGTTGTGACCACCTTTATTCTTCAACACAACCTGAACTCTCAGGCTGAGACATTTCTGATGACGAATCCGTGCGCAGCAGATGGATCAACTGAAGGGCCAGATCCCTCTTCGCTGGATTTTTCCTATTTCTCAAGGTCATAACTTACAAATACTGTTAATCACCTGTTTTTTTTTGCCCTTTTGTCTTCCCTTTGACCAGTTTTCTCAATTTTTTTTAAGCTGAAGCCCAACGTATGCAAAGTTTTTAGCTAACAGCCATGTGGGAAGCACTCTGTTGTTGCACAAACCCTATTTCTTGTCTGTTGAACTTTTATCTGTGATCTTTTTCATCAACTCGACTAAAGAAATGGGAAATGAGTTTTAACACTGTGTCATCATTGTTAGTTTTGTGCTTTTTATTCTTGACAAAGAACAGCTAGCACCCTACAGCAACATCAGCACAAAGGAATGGACTCGACTGATCCTGACATCACCGTGCACTTTTTTTTTTATTGATTTCCTGCTCAGTGCAACTAATTTATATCCAAATCTCCACTGCCAGGACATGGATGTGAGCAGAGAAACACAGCTGGAATGAAAAAAGCAACCAATGAGCTTGATGGAACAGATTCTGGATTTCCATCCTCCCATCCCTACTGTGAATATAAAAGCATGAAGTTTTGAATAACTTATATATTATGGTTACAAAAACAAACAAACCAAAAGTTTATATAACATCCAAACATATCTTTAGAGTTTAAAAGTTGAAGCCAACTGCAAGTACCTCAAATCGGCATTCTTTCAAATGTCCAAAAGGGGGCGCTCTCTATAGTTTTAAAAAGATGGTTGTATTGAAGTCTGTGTGGAAACTACTCTCAGCTGACAAACTGCTCAGTTTTTCAGTCAGATCAGCTCATTGGTCATGTCGTCTGTGTGAAAGAACTTCCTTAGCTTGAGGTTTCGTGAGACTGTGCCAACGAGTGACACCGTTATGCCGTGAAAAGAAACGCTGGACATGAAAGCCTCAAATTATTCACCCAGCACATTTGTAGGATTTATTCATAGCTTGGATCATGATACTTTTCCATCTACCCCCATGTTTTTAGCAGTTAGGGAGAAATCACGTTTAACATCATTTAAACGTTCATTCATAACTGCTGATTAAAAGTATACATGCACACCTGCAACAAGCCTTTTAGCTGATAATATGCTGTGTGGCTAAGAAAAACTGCATGCATGAAAAGATCAACTAGATCAAATAAGGGAAAAGTGACCCGAACGATTCCAACACCAACTACCACTGAAAAGCCTTCTAAAGATTACTCTTCTCAGCACTCCAGCTCAATAAGTGGTTTGTTATACTGGGCAACTCTCCAGTGTGAGTGGTACTCATGTTTGACGCAGGGTTGGCAAGGACAAAAAACAAAACAACACAACAACTTCCCTAGATAAAGAACATTTTGCATTGTGCAGGAACAACTGGGTAATGACAATCAGATAAATGATCAGCAAGTTTGACGATTCAGTCTGAAACATTAACTACTAAATCAAACAATTATCTTCCTGCGTTTAGTCACTGCTCCCCTCTCAGTATCTCATCTGTGGTTTATGTTGTTGCTGTATGCAGCCATTTCATTTCTACATGCAAAGAGATGCAGCAACACAAAAGTGTGGTATTGCAACTGTTGGGTTTCCATGGAGATAACACATACTAAATATTTGTGAGAACTACCTTTACCCTCCATCTAAACTGAGCTATACTGTAGTTTTGTTGATGTAGTAGTAGTATTTATTTATTGTCATTGTCAAGAACAATGAAATTGCGTGATGCAAAGCCAGAAGGACTAAAGGTCAAGATGATCCTCAGCTGCTTGAAATGTAGGTTAATAGTTAGTAAGAACTGACATTTTGTTCAAGTCTGAGTGCTGCCTCACAAGCAAGCCTAAAGCGAAAAGCTGGAAGTAGAAAGAGCTGAATTATGTAACTCTCAGCTGCTCTTGATAATTGAGCACTGGAATCAAAGAATGGTATGTAGATGGGCCTGTTGCTCATATCCTTATTTTTAGTTTTACAGCTCCTTCTCAGCACCACTATTCACTAGTCCATCACGTGCGAACTGCTAAGTTACTCAACAATTTATCAACTTTTACATAACAAAGATTGCCTAACAGAAATGCAGGACCTCACTGGATCAAATTCCGAGCAGGGATTGGGATGAATAACAGACTCCATCAAAAACAATTTTTGGAATCGAGCTTATCACTTCCACTCATCAATGCTGGTACACTGCACATAACAAAACAAGGGACCTGAAGTCACGACAGCGGAAGTGTTCATCCAAATTTTGATGGGTTTTTGTAGCGTTTCTACGCTGCTTTCAGTCTCCTTCAGCTGTGCTGACTCTGAAACCTCTCATGGACCTACCCACCTATCCAAGAAACAGTAATGTAATGTAAAATCCATCTGCTTTCAATGACCACATTTTATAGAGCTTGAACCTTACATATACTAGAGGGGGTGATGCGAACATCAGTATTAACAATTAAGATTTTGCAGAGACTCCCTAGATGCTCCCCACTCATCCGTCAAAAGACAAATGAGTTTCAGCCTTGTCTGCAGAGCCAGCCCGGGCCTGTCTGTGTGGTATTTGACAGAAAACAGGCTGCTTTCACCCAGTGGAGATTCAACACTGCTGCTGAACAGAGAGGGTTTTGTGCCACATCTGGGAGGCTCGCTGCAGTTAACCTTCCGGTACCCCAATGCGCTTAAGCATAGAAGCCCCTGTCCTGAAGCGGGGGGGGGGAGAGACCGACAAGTAAGCAGGGACCGAGCAGACCTGAGTAAGGAGTGACTTCCGGTTAAGTTTAACGATAGAACCGGGCTTGGGGGAAAAAAGACACCCCAAACCATCCGCCCATCACAGCACAGTGAGTCGCATCATAAAACCTACTTAATTAGTAAAACTGACGAAGAGTAATGACAAGAAAACAAGAAAAATCATTTAAAAACCCAAATTCAACGAATTCCGATATGGAATTTTAAGGAAGCTAATCCATTTGCAGGGAATAAAATTCCTCCTCGTGGCCAACGACTGGACACGTCGTCAGCGCGGTGCCCCGCGTGCTCCGTTAACGTTACCGACTGTTATCAAAGCAAACCGGTGGGCGACATTGTTTTTATAAATCCTGAAAACCGTTGAAGTAAGTATCGATATTGCAGCTAATATCCCACATAAGCGTGTGTGGGCAGATTCCAGGGAGGAAAAAACCAGACGGTTCCTGACCGTCCAATCACAAAGTGGATGCAGATAAAAGTCCCGTTAAAACGAGATAAATAGTCCGCGTGCCAACGCAGCTGTAACTGCACATGCTGCTAATTAGATATCTTTGCCTTAATGTGCCGTAAGATTCCCCTTTTCTCTCTTTAATTAGCGCTCCCTGCTTTCACACTGTGCGCGTAAACTCTCGTTTAACGGATTTGTGCTGTAACGCACGGCTTATTAAAAACGCTGCAGTGACCTCCGACGCTTTACAATCACAGCCACCGGCGGACAGGCCCGAGAAGTTGAAGATAAAAGTCTAGTTAAAGCTCTTATTTGTTAGCCAAAGCTAAGAGAAGATGCTCCCGCGTCCCCGCCGCGCTTTGTCTGTGAGGTGTTTTACCTTCAGTTATGATTCCAGGTCTTCCTTTTCATTAAAGTCGTGGTCTTACGCAGGGTTTCTCTTTTAAATCAAAGTCCTCCCGCTCTTCATATCAAGCCATCCAGGTTTTTCTTCTTTTCCAACGAGGAGCTCGCGTCGTTTCTCCAGTTGTGTGTCGAACTGCTGGGCGAGGACAAAGAATATTCCCAAATCCCCCCTCCCCTCTTTTCTTCTCCTCCCAGTTCCAGCCAGGCACCCCACCCCCTTTCTGCGCAGCCTGGAGAACAGCATTAAACTGCCAGCATTCCTGATGCAATCTTTGCTTCGTCTTATAACTCCAGGCTGCTCAGGGTGAGAGGACCGAGAAATGTGTCGCAGGAGGAGCATTCTGGAAGCAAAGAATAAATCCGTTTTTTTACTGGAAAAAACAGAGAATGGGTTTAGTTCGCCACTTAAATTTTGGCCTCGTAAAAAGGCTTTAATTGTTAACAACAGAGACAGCTTTATTGGAGGTGCTTGAGCCTGTCTGCAACCTGCAGAAGTTTCCATTTCTGTCCAAACTGGATAATTTCCAGGTATCCAAACTGAATTAAATGTCTCCATTTAAACTCCAAGTCAGAACAAACAGTTCCAAATCAGATGAATTTAAAACAGGCTTTAGATGTAATGACTCAGTTCATCTCTGACTCAGAGGTCCAGAAAAAAATCAAACACACACACGTACAAATGAGGACTGACAGGTTCCAAAAAATTATAATAATGTCACACAGAAAAGCAGATGTGCAGTGCCTTCAAAGCTGAAAGTCACAGTAATTCAAGTGTTTTAGATATCCACATTCAAGGAGCTGATTAAACACATCCAACAGATGCCAAAGAGATAAGATACCCATTGAGGAAGACATGCATCAGTTTGTCTCACTGTTCAGGTTAAACATGTCCACACATACACTGCAGTGTATTAAATCAGATCCCACAAAAGCAACTGGCCTGCAGCTAGAAGTCTGCAAACAGGATGATTTTCCTTACTCTCCTTATTTTCCCTTCAAAAAGAAATTTTTTGTACAAACAATGATTAAATTAAACTATGGCACAAGGAGCGATGCGTCACTAAAGCTTGTGATGCTTAGAAAACACTGCCATCGCTAGTTTCACAACTGACATCTGGACCTAATGTTGTGTAGCAGACCAAACACAAATCTGTTTTTTCACAGCACAATCACGTAGAAAAATATGTGAATTGACGCAAACTCTCTGGACACTGAGACACAGTGTCCAGCTGTGATTCTGCCAATGACTGTGGATTCTCCTTATGCCATAGGCAGTTACGAATGGAGGACAAACTCAGCGTCAGCATCTGTGGGCAGATAGAGCTGAGTGCTTCATCTTCACTTGAATAAAGAGACAGAGCGAAAAGGGGCTTGGAGACAAACTCCTAAGTCTTTTCAGAAAGTTTCTTTCATTTCTGAGTTTTACTTCTCTATCTCCCATTGGCCGTTAGGGCTGAATATGGACTATATTTTCCATATGGGCTATGGAAAATATAGCATATAACTGGTATCCTTCATACATTAGAGGTTCCAGCGGCAGTATCGTAGTGTGCCATGAAAAAAGTGGCATCAAGCCATGAAGCAGCTGTCAACCATTGTTTTTCTAGAACAATACAGCCTGTTGAGAGTGGGTGCACCTCTTCCTGCTGATGCCAGCATTCGGAAGTTGTTGCTATCATAAGCCCCCTTCCTTTGTGTCACACTTTCTTTGCTAAGAAAAACATGTGTTTCCTGAGCCCCCCTTCAACACTTCTTTGAACCCACAGTAAACAACGTCGATTAGTCGACGTCAAAGGAGAGTTAAAGCTTTTAAGCCATGTTGTGTTTAAATCAAGACCTTCTGTGTGCCCTAATCTGACATTGGCTCTAAATGTTCTTATTTTATTTTACTTTTTTGGGGGGGACGGGGGGGGGGGGGGACGCGACACCCACCATGCATTATTGGATTGCACTTAATCAAACCTGCTGAATTTGCAGTTGGCTGATGCTGCACTTTCGATAGAGAAGTGACATGAATGAGGTATGCACGGTCACCCAGATTAAATATTGCAAGCATGCAGTCAGCATCAGTCTCCCAAGATAGTCACTCAAACTGAATGATGACATTGTTCTCCCTGGATTCCCTGAAATGCTGCTCTCCGTCGCTTCACCGCACCTCTCCAGAGAAAAATGCAGACAAAGCACATCTACTCTACTTTCTGCATCAAAGCTGCGAATGCACCGTCAGGCTGGGGGACAGTTGGGCTTCGTCTTATCTCTTTGATAAGTGCTCGCTGCTGGTGAGAGCAAACAAGGAGAAGGACTTATTGTTTAATATCTGCTGCAAACAGGAGGTCAGTGGAGGAATGCAAAGCCCTTCCCCCTTTTCATGGTGAAGCCCGAGCTCTATTGTGAACCACAAGCATGCTTTTATTCATGGGGTGTAATGTGGGGTGCTCTGGGAAACCACATTGCAAATGACAGTGAGAGATAATGAGGAGGCAAGGAAGCCTGCCCTCACGGCCCCTTCAGACCACGAGCTGATGCTTGTCTTCTTGTTAAGCAAACATGCATGTCTGCATCAACAGAAAGCACCAGTGTCTGTTAAACACATTTGCAGTGTGCCTGTCTCTCTTCAGCTCCTTGGCATTCAGATGGGTGTTCACTCCTGTCCGGTCAGCTGGCTTGATAGCAACGAACACTGAAAATATTTGGATTTAGTATCTGGGTGACAATAAGTCTGCTAGGTGCTGAGAGCGCCTCGTCACATTTTAAAGAAGAATCTTCAAGCCAACCACACTGCCACAACACAGGAAGTGAGGCCTGTTAGGGAGTCACAACAGCTGGCTGTCAGTTTAACTGCGGCTCTCAATTTTCTGTAGATTAGTAAGCTTGCTGCTGGTTCTGCACTAGGAGTGATGCTACCAGTATGAGCTCTATCACATGAGTTAAAGACAATTAATTACAGGTAAATCTGGACTGGGATGTACATCCTCTCAACATGTATCATCAAAACACACAGACCCAGTTCAAAGGTCCTTTTGAGTTGGTAACAGCAGGTAATGTTGTCATGTAACTGATCAGTTTTGAAACGTATCAAAGCACTTTTAAAAGTGACTTTAATCAGTGCTGGTTAGGATCAAGGTTATTATAGTGAACTCAAACTAGACATGAAAAAGCATCATAGTTAATTCAAATAAAAATAAAAACTATGCTAACTGAAAGAAATGTGTAAATAAATAAATATGTAGCGGATTATTTTTTTAGTTTGAGCATCTTTAATCTGAAAAACAGTGTTGTTTCCTACCTGACGAGGTGTTGATGAACATGTATGTCCACTGCTCTTTTGTTCTGTGTTTCTATTGTAATACCTGTCCTTATCTTCCCAAATCACAACCCTGCTAAATGCCCTCCATACAATAACAATTAAAAGCTAAAAACAAACAAACACTGAAACTAATAAAAATAAACTGAAACTGAACATTTTCAAAAATAAAAACTAAAGTGAAACAAGATAAAACTCACTCTGGAAACTAACACAAACTAAACGTAATTAAGAACAAAAAGTCTAAATGAAATAACAACGCAACAAAACCACAGCAGCACTGGTTGGAATACATCCTACAAGTTTGCAAATACAAACTGTAGACATTTTTCCATCCACGTCAAACATCTGTTGCCGTGTTTGCCTGTAGAAACCGAACTTTTTCAGAAACAGTGTAGAAAAAAAGTGTTTGTCAGCACTTTTTCTGTGGATGGAGAAACTGGTCTCAGAGCAGATCTTGATTTACGGCTTAAAGCTGCTTGCTCAAGTGGCCTTTGATTACCCAGCGGGGGAGACTTGAACATTCCTGTGTTGTACTGCTGTTACAGTGTGGACCACATGGTTTTTAAAAAACACAAATAGCTCTAAGTAATTAATCCGCACCCTTGCGGACAAGGTCTTACACCACTTGTTTATCACTGTTGTTGGGCTGTGCGTCTGTCCACTGGCTTTGCTGAAAATCTAAAAAAAAGAAAAGAAAGTAAAACACACACGCAGTCACACGCACGCACATACATCCGGCCTTTTGGATGTGGTGTTGCAACATAATATTCAACTCAAAATGGGCTTTGCTCAAGAGTTGCCCTCTTGTTTGCCTCAGAACCTGAGCCACTCTGAATCATACTCTTGTGATATTTGCTTTCCTGCCACAAACGCACGCACGTACATACACTTTTGATGAAAGGGTCAACCCAGACTGGTTTTGTGCTTGAACGCTTGTGTAAGTTCAACTTGGTGAGCCATACTGTTCCTCTTTTGGGCAGTTTTAGCAGAAAAAATATGTGTCACTCGGCAGGGTGCACTGATAAACTGTACTTGCTTATTTAACTTTTAGATCAGATATGTGCAGTTAACCATCTTATTAGACATCCAGAGAAGAGATTCCCTTTCCCTCTGCATTAGCACCACCCTGACAGAGCAGATAAACCACAGAAGCACACAGACCCACACCATATTAAGGTCTTGTTAAGAGTTTTGCTTGCTGCACGCCCTTGCTGGTTTTCATTTTTTAAATCGCATTCTTGTGGCTGTCTCCCAGCTACAACACACACACACACATATACACAGAAAAATGCACAAGGGCGCGACTCATTTTATGAAATGGCATTAGCGCAGGGTTAACGTGGCAACCAACCAGCATGACTTTGGAAAAATAACCACCCTGTCTTCAGTGTGGCCCAGAGAAGAATTCCAGTCTCCTACAGCCTGACTGTCAGCTGTGTAACCTCTTTTGTTTTCTTCTAATAAGTAAGAAATGGTAAGTATTAATTCACTGCTTTTCACTGTCTTTCATACTCTGTGAAACTCTCTTCAGGTAGCTGATCCACCTGCACCTGTGAGGTTTTGGGCACTTACTTAAAATGACCCAGAATAATTCATTCCAGGAGTACCCAGAGTCCTAGTTGTAATATTATAATTCACATTACAACAGGGAAGTGGAGCTTCCTGCCAAGAAGACTAATACTTTCCATCTGTGTGTTGTTTAGGAGCCAGTGTATCCCAAATAGTGCCTAATAAGGTTCTGCCTCAGATCAGAGTAACTCACTTCCACTCCACCTAATAATGCATCAGTAACAAAATGATGAGCTTATTAGCACCGGACAGGCATTTTAAAAGTTCACAGTTGTGCACATCAACATCTTATATGCATGCATGTGCACAACCAATGAAACAAAAAAAAGGAAAAAAGTATGCAGACAGGCCTAAAACTGTGCTGTATACCACACCTACGGCCCCATACATGGCAAAAAATAACCAGCTGTTAGTGCCAGGCCAAATGTAATTACAGCACCATGGCCACAAATTGCTTTTGGAATTAAAAAAGAAGAAAAAAAAAGTAGGCCTCGCTCTTGAGGCTGACTGGAAGTAATCAGCGTGTGCTAAAAAAATATGTGTTATGCCTTAGAATTTTCATCTCATTAATTAAATTAGATCAATGTGCTGTAATTGTATTCATTTTTAAGGAATGCGCAATTGAACATTGTTTTCGTTTCACATGTTTATTGATTTCGGTGACTTCTGAGCATTTGTCTTCACAGGTACTGCTTACTTCCTCACAGGTACGCAGCTCCTATCTCTTCCTCTCATCTCAGTTTAAGAACAATGCATTTTTGGGTGGTGGTGGGGAGGTAGAGTGACCAAGCACCCTGGATGGTAAAAGTGGGGGTGGCTGGGTTTCATTTGCGAGGTCACCTTGTCTTGCTTTGGGGGGAGGGGGAGTGATGTTCTCAAAGTGTGGCTCTTTCTCAGGTTTTTCTTTTTGTTTTTTTAAATCGAAATCTTTCCAGAATCTTTTTTAGAGGCGAAATTACCAAACATAAAATTCCCGAAGACACAAATCCCATTATGAAACCTCCTGTTTCTGTCATACAGTCAACATGAGCAGCACGCCTCGTCAGCATGGTCAGGTTACAGTTGGAACAGACTGCACGTGGGACACACAAAAGAAGCCTTACGGAGGAGGGGTACTGAGTTACCATGGAAACAGACAGCCCTACCCCGGAGCAGATGGTGGTGGTTAGGGTATCAGGGGCTGGGTGTAGTGATGGCGGGATCCACAGATGATTATCTGTCCTGGGTTTCTGTTCTCAAACAACAGCTTCTGTGTCTTCGTTACAAAACAGGTGGCTCAGGTTTGTGTTATATTGTTAATGCACAACACACGCACAACTTCATTGCATTTTACAATCTTCAACATACTTTATTTTTAATTTGAGCTAAAACTGGTTTGTCACTACTTGGAAGATTTTCATGATTCATTTTGGTGGATTACTTAGATTACTACAAGGAACTGAGAGCTGGGCTCACTGCTCTTACCCTGAAGAAATCCTTCTTTTGCATAACAACACTGGAAGATGCATGAGTCATCAGTTGTTGAACTGAAGGAAAGTTACTCACTGAAAAAACTTGCAGTCAGGAACTTGGAAAAAAAGAGTTTCTGTTTCTCTGATGTGCAAATCTGCCTTTTACAAATATATATTTCTTCCTTTGCTTCCCTGACAGGCTGTATTTTATGGATAATTCACATTAAAAATAGACTAACTCTGAAAGCCATACAGTGATTACTAACTAGTGAGGCCTGTAGGGAATTTTACAGAGGAGCAATTGACTTTAGCTGTTTTCAAGAAGTCAGGATGAAAATGATCAATCAATGAACACTGTAATTATACTGCCAACCTCAGGGATACTTCAACTGTGGGTATATAGACCCATTTCAGGTGGGGTATGGCTGACTAGGGGAAGAATAAGAAGTTAATTGAAATCAATGTTATTTATATCAGAAGAAAAACTTATTTCACTAAAATTCAGCTTGGATCCTGTTTTTTGTCAGTGTTAACAATTCTGGCCTTTTGAAGTGAAGCATGTCTGAAAAGGTTTGGTAGAAAAACTGGTGTTTCTCAATCTCAAAATATTATATCAGAATCAGAAAGACTTTATTTATCCCCAAGGGGCAATTAAGATACAACAGAGCAGCATGACGTTGAAGATAAGGACAGGGCATAAACAGGCAATGTATGCCACACATACTTATGATAAACTCTAACTCAGCTTCCTACATGTTATATCCAACCAGTGCATGAAACGACATGCCCGGGGGATAGAGGGGGTAATCTTTTGGTGCCAAAGGCAGTCATTTGTAAACACTTCAAGGTGCAGGAAATATAGTTGGTGAGGATAGCCTCTGGGCTCTGCTGCTGCTTACGACACTCTGAGAAGCACGCTTCCTGCCATTTGGATTTTTGGCTTCCCTAAATGTAATTAAATGAGATAGAAAAAAAAGAGAATTGGTTATATGAATGAAGCATCATGTTAAATGTGTTACTTGTGTTTTGTTTTTAAAGCATTTTTAAGTGCAGCTGTGTGCATATTTCATCATTTGAAATAACTGAGGGCAAAGGTTTTGTTTTACCATGAGTGCAAAAAATGTTATGGGAGTGTCACTTATCAGGCAGTTATCTCCATGCACTTTTGCATACTCTCCTTTAACGCGGCAATTGTGGCTCAAGAGTTGGGAGTTTGCCTTGTAATCGGAAGGTTGCTGGTTCGAGCCCCGGCTTGGACAGTCTCGGTTGTTGTGTCCTTGAGCAAGACACTTCACCCATTGCCTACTGGTGGTGGTCAGAGGGCCCGGTGGCGCCAGTGTCCGGCAGCCTTGTGTGTCTATCTGTAAAGCACTATACAAATACAGGCCATTTTAACAGATTCTATTTGCACCTTAGTCTGGTTTGGAGGACATGTAACTGTAAATTGTCTCTTTCTATATCTCTACGCACTTGCATGTGGTATAAATACCAACCAAATAGCAAACTATGCTAGTAATTTTCCTACATTGAGCCTCTTAAACTCCCCCACATTCTCGTCACTCTGATGGCGTCATCATGACTGTGCAAAAGACTCAGAAATGCGTAAAAGTATTTTTTGGAGCAAGTCTTTGAGTGTGGCCAGACAGTGAGGAATTATGAGTGGGGTAAAAATGCTAAGATCACCCTTGATTCAGCAAGTCCAGAACCTCTCCTCCTGGATGACAGGAAAATGGGAGCATCAATCAAAGCAGCCGTGCGGGATGGCAGAGGAGCAGAGGATTTGTGGCTACGGAGCCATGAAAATACAAAAATGAGGCCAAGCTTCAGTATCACTGCCAAGCGGAATAAGTCAAAATTAAATTACCCTGTAAATTCCTTGTCGTGCATGTTGGGGTAATAGTTAATATCAATCAACCATTTCAAACATGTCTGACTAATAAAGAGTGCTTATTGCCCTTTAACCTTTTTTTTCAGGTTGATATCCAGTGACTGATGAGATTTCCGGTGATGAGATGCATGTCCGTAGAGTTATGGGTAGCTTGGACATGGTTTCTGTATCGCACATGTGTTTATTCCATCTGGCTCTGCTCATGTCTGAGTGGTGATGTCATGATAAGAGGCCTTTGGGTCTCACAGCTTCTTATTACACCATAACGCTGGGTCAAAGTTAGACTTTTGGAAGGTTGTGTTTAAGTGTGGGCAAAATTACAACGTTGAGTTACTTTTCCAAGTGGAAATAGTTCTCCCAACTGTTGGAGGACATGACTTGGGACATGAGCACAGCTGAAACTCAGGGCTCTGCCCTTAGTAAACAAGTGACTGAGAAAGCAAACAAAAGAATACCAGACTGCCTTTTTACAGTTATTCAGTGTGGATCATCCTCAGCCCGTTGTTGCTGTAAGTGCAAAAAGGGCAAGAGGTGTTAAACCTGATTCTATGTAAATGCCTCATCTCATTCTCATTCCTCTAAGCTGAAGTAAACATTACAGCAGAACCCTCAGAGCATTTTTAAGAAGAAGGTGAGGAAACTTGAAAGATGTGTCCAGAGCAGGAAACTGGGCACTTCTCAAGCCCAGATAAAATCCAGTTAATATACTGTAAGTGTAAGTGTCCACTGGCCAAGTAAGCAAGCATTAAACTTGAGTAGAAACATGCCACCAAAAACACAGTGACTTCCAGATGAGAATGGGAAATTCTTGTGGCCTTCTTTCAAGCTTTCCAGCCTGCAGAGACCTAATTGTCTGAGGATCCCATAAAAAAACAATACCCAGCTTCTCTTAAAAGAGAAGCTGGGTATTGTTATTCTAATTTCAGCTTACAAGTGTTTTATGCCTTTACAGAAAAAAAGTGCAGATTGACAGCACAAATGCAGAAAGGAGACGCGGAAAATCACTTCCTTTCAGCTCACAACAGCCAGTGGTCACCACGTATAGCATGCTTCTCCGGCGATCACAGGAAAAAATGGAGGGAAATGCAACGCAGCTGTCAGCAGATTCAAATCAGTACGTGACCGAGCACAAGTGAGTATGCTGTCAAAAATGTGTTATTTGAGGTTTGAAACCCTCCTTTGTTTGGAAGTATCGGCTGGCCAGTTTCATGCTGTCATCCCACCAAACTTTTCGATAATAAAGTAAAAGCAGATATTCTGCTTTAAATATAAAGTCATGGCCATGTAAATTAAAAGGGTAAGCAACAAGTCATCAGCAAGTGTGAGGACTTCTATAAAAGCCCAAGTGTTGACAGTTTGCTGGTCTGGAGCTTTCTGGTGTGAGTTAACACAATGCCACAGAGCAAAAACATCAGCAAGGATCTTAGAGAAGCGACTGCTGTGGCTCATCAATCTGGGACGGATTATGTAGCCTTTTCCAAACAATCTGAAGTCCATCTACAGTGAGAAAGATTATTCACAAGTAAAAGGTTTTCACGACAATTGCCAGGATCCAAGTTAGATGTCAGACTCTACAGGCCTCAGTTAGCATGTTAAATGTTCAATGATAGCTGTCGCACAGCTGACTGTGGAGTAAAATGTAAATAAATGCAGAATCCAATCATTTGCAAATCTCACAAACCATCTTTTAGTCACAATAAAACACTGAAGACATAGAAGACCGAGCAGTCCTGGGTCTTCTATGCAGTATTTGTTATTTCATGATGATCCTCCAGATGTTTTCAATTGGTGAAAGGTCTGGACTGCGGGCTAATTCAGCACCCAGACTCCTCTACTACAAAGGCATGTTATTGTAACAGATGCAGTTTGTGGTTTTGCACCCTCTTGCTGAAATACGCATGGATTTCCATGAAAAAGACACCATCTGGAAGGGAGAATATTTTGATCTGAATCCTGAATAGGTCATTCAGCAGGTGCAAGCGGCTAATTCTATAGGCGCTAACCACCGCCATACCATCAGAGATCCAGACTTCTGAGCTCATCCCTTATAACATGCTGGAAGGTTTCTTTCCGCTTTAATCTAGAGAACCTAAGTCTACGAGTGTCTGTGCTTTCCAAAAAGAAATTCAAAAGAATTTCAGAGTTCAATCAGTTCAACCACAGAGCTGTTTTCCACTTTTCCTCTGTCCATTTTCAACGAGCTTTGGCCCAGAGAAGATGGTGGCATATCTGGATCATATGTATGCTTTCTGAAAGTGGTCCTGAGCTCACACAGTGATTCCCATGACAGAATCTTGCCTGTTTTTTTAATGCAGTGCTGGAAATACTGCCTGAGGGCTTGAAGATCATGGGCATCCAATATTGATTTTCAGCCTAGCCTCTTCTACACAGAGAATTCCCCAGATTCCCAAAATCATTTGATAATTTAATAGACCGTAGACGATGAGATATCCACAGTCTTAGGACCGTTATTCTGAAATTGTTCCACAATATGTTGAGGTGGGGTTTTTTATACAGACTGGTGAACTTCTGTCCATCTTTTCCTCTGAGAAGCTCTGGCTTTATAAGATGCTATTTTTTTTTTTGCTCACTTACTTTAGCGATCAACTTACCGATTTAGTTGGAATGTGTTCTTCCAGCAGTTTCTTTTGAGAACCACTTACTTTTCCATGAAACAGTAAAATGTCTCATTGTAAACATTTGATTTGCTTTCTTGTTCTATTGTGAATATTTTTTTTAATTTGTTTTTTTTAAAATTGAGGTTCCAGAAAAAGAATGAACAAGTATGGCTCGTTTGGACGGGTTGTCATGTGAAGGCCTCTCCTCTCTAAAAGGAACATGGCAGCATAACTTAGGTTTGCAAAGTTGCATCTGAACAAACCACAAGACTTAACAAGAGTGAACCATGAATATCCCTGTATGCCAGTTCTAGAGTCAAACATGTGGCGTCTGTCTCACAGCTAAAACTGGATCATGCAACAGGAAAATGATCCCAAGCAGACCACCAAATCTACAAAACAATGACTGGAAAAGAAAGACTCAAGATGTTGCAACGATCCAGTCAAAGTCCAGACCTCAACCTCATTGAAAGGCTGCAAAGGAACCTTTAAAAAGTTGTGCATAAACCAGTGCCCATAAACCTCAATAAAATGAAGCAGGTTTGTAAAGTGCAGTGAACAGTTCTCCGCAACAATGTGAGAGACTGATAAAGTCATGCTGAAAAAGATGCTGTTAACTACACAAACTTCTATAAAGACCAGAAAACCTTAAAGAAACTCAGTAACTCAAAACTACAGTTCAGACTCATTGTCTGCTAAGGTAGGGAAAATATTAAATAGCTATATATGTGTATAATTACTGTGTTTAGTTAGTTTTGATGGTTAGTAAAGTTCCTGTCATGTCTGTGTGGGTAGTCAGGCTTCTTTCCACAGTCCAAAGACATGTAGTTAGTGGGGTTAGGTGAAGTGCTGATTCTAAACTGGCCTCGGGTGAGAATAGTAGCCTCGATGGATGAATTCTGTGTTTAAGTATTTCTCATCAGCTGATCAATGGCAATGAACTTTTGTTCATGTTCATTCAGTGGAATCGATCTACGACAGTCTGAATATGTTGTCACATCTGTGAAATGCTTCTTTCTTACGTCATTTCTGGTCACCGTCCAAATGAAAGTCTGGTGGTTCAGAGACAAGCAGAGTTTCCAGGCCAGATTGTCTAAGCCACCATGAGCAACCATGGTCTCACCATGTGACTAACGCAGTGGGTTCATATGAGTTAAACACTTCACCCTTTTATATAGTCATGTGGAGAAGTTTCACGTAAGTCAGACCAACGAGGGGAGCAGCTGTTTATAAAACATGAAAATAGCTTTATAGTCACCACTGTTTCCAGCTCCCGAGCCTGTTTGTACAAGGAGTTGTAAAGTCAGCCTCCACTGATTGATTTTTTTTCCAAGTGAACTGAAATCCTCCCTGTTTAGTTTTCACAACCATTCAAACAGAGCCAACACTAACACAATATTTCCTGTGAGATTTAAACAGGTTGACTGGAGCACACAAAGAAGGGGGAGATTCGAGCCCCCCTTCGGTGTTAGTATTCTATATATGTGTTATGTTATGTATGAGCATCTAAGACAAAGACAGAATTTAACAAATTTGAAATGAAAATCTAATGTAAACAAAAAACAGGTTTGTGACTCTCCCTTACATGCTGATGATCTGGACTTTATGCTTGTTATCCTTGCCCTTTCCATTTCAGTGGTGTTATTCCTGATGACACACACCTCAGCGCTGATTCAAGTGGACAGTATTTTGTAACCTCCTTGTAGAGCGACAGGTACACTGGAAAAACGTATGAGGTGCATAAGCCAGCAAGCAGACAGGTCTGCTGATGCACCTGTGATCCATCACGGTGGCAGCATTAAGCTCCCCAGATGGCACAGCACCAACCAAGGGAGACTGGAGCAGCAAAAGATGAAGTGCATCTGTACAGGTCCACTATAAGGTCAGAGCAAAGTAAATCTTCAGCAGTTATAGACGAGGCTCTGTGTGGATCCTCAGCTGTGGAGCGTCAAATGTCCTTGCTTTTAGAGCAGGCTAGCAAACAACAGCTAACTGAAACTAAGCAGTGTTGCTCAAGTTACTTGAAAAAAGTAATCAGTAACTAATTACTGATTACTTCCCCAAAAGTAATTATTACTTAGTTACTTAGTTACTTTTTAAAAACACGATTTACAACCTGAAGAGGTGATAAAGCGATAGATCTTTCAGCCCAATTCTACTTTTTCTGCATAATCCATCATACAAAATGTAATCAAATGGAAAAGTCTCTTTTTAAAACTTGTTTTATTAGTTTTAATCTTTTAACTTTATGCATCAAGCAAAATTTAATTATATGCAACATTCTCTGACTGGAAGAAATTAGTTTAACATTTAAACCTATTTTCTGCACATTCCAGCACATAAAATAAAATATTTTGTGTGTTTACACTCAGTCTTTCAAATAGATGCAAGTAAAACACAGCAGAAAATAAATAAAGTCAAAGACTCAGCGGTCCTGTTGCTCTATTTTCACCTGTAAAGCAGGAGTGGGTAGGCGGAGGTTTACCCTGGTGCAGGTGTGCCGCGGTCAGTGGAAGAATCCGCGAGTTTCTCTGTGAATTTCCCATTACGTCGTAGCGCACTCGGTGCTTGCTTGGAAGTTTAGGGGTTTTTTCGCTGTAAAAAGAAGTTTTCTTCCCACGCACAACAGACACTAATGTTTTTGTCACTTTTTATGGAATCAAACTCAAAGTAAGGTCAGTACTTCCACGCTTTAAACGCTGCACGCTCATACTCTCTCTGCACTCGATATATGATCCATTGTTGATCTGCACACAGCTGTTGTCACGAACGTCACACTTGCTTACGTCACTGTCATGAGACATTCTCGCAAAAAAATCACGGTTTTAGTAACGCAGTAACGCAGCTACGGGAAAGTAACGGTAATCTAATTACCGTTTTTGCAATAGTAATCTCTTACTTTACTTACGTTACTTGAAAAAAGTAATCGGATTACAGTAACGCATTACTGCCCATCTCTGCTACTCAGTAATCAATAATACTCTAGTGCTATATTTTTGACTTACATTCAAATGTATAGTGTACATAATATAACAAACATGCATCTGTCCTGAATAAGCTGCTTAAGGCTGATAGTGTATGGAATTATGTAGGGACTCATACGGTTCTGATTTTTGTGCATTCTTTGTGACAAAACCCACTTATTATGTTGAGTTTGTGGGATAAAGATTTTTAAGCAAAACCAGCTAACCCAAGACAAGGAAGGGTAGAAAGCAGCAATAGAGGAATTTAGTAGAGGGGGGAAGCAGGTTAACCACCAAAAGTTCACTAACTCAGCAAAGTACTGGGAAAATCAACAAAAGAGAGAAAGAACAAAGCCCAAGAGACTCAAAGGCACACAGACTAAATATGCACAGGGAAGAACAATGGCAGGAAATAAAACACACACCAGGAAAAAACCTACAGAATAAAATTACTTGAAGCACCACACAGACATACACATGTAGAGAACAGGCAGGTAGGAAGCACAAAAAATAGAAAAATAAAAACTAAGAGATACTTTTAAAACCACCGAATGTATCTCATTCTTTCTGTTTGTTTTTGTGCCACCCTGACTGCAAAAACATCTTAGTGATGATGTTGTCTTTCACCTTCCATCTACTGAAGTTTAACTGTGGAAATGTCGACTTATATCAAAGACTGAACGGCATTATTAAAACAAATTGGGCATGTGTCCTTAGAATGTGATTCAGTGATAACATCCCTATTACTCTATTCAAGCCTAGGTTTTGGTAGCCAACAGCAAGGAGCAAACATGATTATAAGTTGCACAAGAAACACCTGAGGCTCAAACAAAAACAGCTGTTTTGACTTTGATTCTTGGGAAAGGAGTGTGTGATTAAGTGCCTGTCTTTCCTGAGCTTTTGTAAAGTGGAAATTCAGGAATTGTGCTTGAGCAAAGTTAATATAGAGGGACAAACATGTAACTCTCACAGCATTACCGCAACTATGAAGGTGTGAAAAGTGCATTGAGAAAAATCCCCAATTACAGCTTGCAAAGCAGAGGTGGGTGAATTGATCCAAATATCAATAATATCGACACTAATACTGGTATTGGTATTAAATCGATATTAGTGCACTAGGATCAATAGTTTGTTTCTATCCTTTAAGTTCAAAATGTAGCCCACTGGACTGTGCTACATACAAAATATGAGGTTTTTTTGAAAATAAAAAAAAAATCCGGAATAAACTCGTGTTCAGAATTTGCAGATTAATGATGCTCCATCTCATAAGTCACAACAAGCTGCCTTTATAAGTTAAAAGTATCAGTATCTCTATTTTAATTGAATGAATATCAAAATTTACACTGTTGCACACCACTACTGTAAAGTTAAGTATCAATTAGTTAAGGAGTCCCAAACTGACTGTTTCACCAACAGCTGAAAAATATGGCAAAAGAATAAACCATGCATTAATGCAGATATTACTGTGTAAACAGACAATATCATTCCAGCACAGTCCAAACAGTTTTAGGAAGGAGGAGGGTCCACGGAAGAATGAGGCTTCCAGGTCAGTGACTTAATCTTGCTATTAGTCAGATGGATCTTTTCCTTCTGCATGTCCTTTGGCACAACATGGGATTTATTGAATGTATTTCTGCAATAATTTATCGTATGTGGAGCGAAAGAGTCCACCACATGTCTGACTTTTGTTCTTCTGCCAATATCAATCACTGCTGAGTAATCTGTGATGAACTCAACTACAGAGGCACGACATATTTGTTTTATCTCACTCAGAGAACTACAATATCATGTGACCTGTCAGATTAATGAGGCCTGCTCACTCAGTTTACTGGCTCCCAAACATGGCTCCACCCACCATTATAATGCCTGTGCTCTGACTGCACCCTTTAGGGCATATTATACATGTTCACTATTAACCTTCTCACACTGAACATCAAAACTCCTTCCTTCTCACAAAATCCGTGCCACTTGTTTTTGTTTAGCGGGAGACATATGGGTGGGACAGCTCTTTTCTCAGTCACCTGACACTTTAGTTATGCGTTTTAGATGAAAGGTTGGGGTGAGGTCTCCAGAGAACCTGATATTATTTTTACAAACATGTTGTTCTAAGTCTGTAAAAGGATACTTGTGGCTCTGGATGGGACAGAACTAAACATTTTCTTCCTTTGTAAGCTCTTGGAAGAATTTGGCTCCATAACTGCACAACAGCCAATTTTTAAAAGAGTTTTTCAAGTGTTAAAAGTTAACATGTTGTATATAACTTGAATTACTTAAGAAGAAGAAGCGAAATGAGGCAGGGCTTACTCATAGTGCCTGTCAGCTCTCAAGACCCTCTTTGCTGCTTTCAAAGGAAAGAGCTGTGGGTTTTGTGGCCTGCCGATTCTCTTTTCATCAGCTTGTTTTCAGCTGTTTTTAGTAGAACAAACTTCTAATAAACTGACTGCTATAAATTGACAGTAAAATTATGCAATTAAAATCTAGAATTACCGCCTTGTGGTTGTATGATTTAAACAGGCAGTCAAATGCAGGCTTAAATTTATGTCTTGACTTATTTAATGGTCAAGGACCTTACTTAATTACTTGCATTGCAGTTTTTCTCAGCAGAGATGTCAATGGAGGAGGCAAAGAAGTGACACGAGGAAGGGGAGTCAAGAAATGTCTCACATGCAAAGTATGATCACCATTTCCCTTCTTTTCTATCTCACTGATAAAATGTGTCCTTGTCAAACATATGATGTCAGAGTGAAACTGTCCTTTTGTGACATTTTGTCACAGTTCATGTTTGAATACTTGAAATATGAACAAAAGTGTGTTTGTGTGTTCCAAGCAAACAATTATAACATAATAACAGATATAACCATACAGCAGATGTTCCTGTAATCTCACGTTTACAACAACTAGACCACATTTTTTTGTGTTCACAGTGACTTTGATTTCCAATCTTTGATCATCAAAATGTAATCAGTTACTTCTTAACTCCAAATGAATGACTGCCAGATTTGAAGTAATTCATTTCACTATGAAGTGAATGATGGAAACACTCAGCGTCCTTTAACAGTAATATTCACTTTTTGTGAATCTGCAAAAATGGTGTTTTTTTAAAAAAAAAGTTTTTTTGTTTTTTTTGTTTTTAGTAAACAACTAATTTAGGGTCACTTTTAGTCACTTAGGGCCATCATGTGACAGTATAATCTTTGAATTTGGACAGTTGTCTGGCTTGGAAGGAGGACATTCTGGATCCCTCTCTTATAACGTGATAAGTCATCTCTATTAAGGCGTCACCCTTACTGTGCTGGGTCACTCGGACTAAATCATGATATACTTTAATCCTCCATGAAAGTAAAGATTAAAGCTCTCTATAAGCCTGTTGCGGGAACAAAGAAGTGGACTCATGCAGTTGTGGCAGTTCGTGATGCCTGGTCTGTACTGCATGTTCTGTACTCATAACCGCTACCAGCAGTTTGGAAATCATCCTACATCCTTCTCTGTGAGGACTGCTTTGTAAAATGACACACCAGTTTGAGTTACAGTGCAGGCAAAGCTCTGGCTCACTGCCACACTGCGAAGCTAAACCTGGAGAAACAAAAAGTGTTTACGAGTGAGGACTGAGTTGGGTTTAAAGTGTCCAATCACTCCGCATCGGTGTGCAAATGGCTCCAACAGGACATACACAACAAGTCTCAAAGCCCTGAGTCCCAAAGTTTTCCTATTGCTTTGAAAGACAATGGGACGCTCCCGACACCATCCCCCGTGACACCATCCAGCGGCTCCAGTTCACCGGCTTCACCTCCCCCACCAACCACAGCAGGAGCCTTTGCACAGCTGGCCACCACAGAGGCTTTATTCAGGCTGAGTGTGCCTAAGTTTGTGTCAGGTAAAAACTAAACCTGTTGTTACACATGCACTTCACTTTTTTAGACATGCCAAACCAGAGCACACTTGAAAACCTCAAATGTGTAATACAGCAGCTAACAGTGTGCCCTTTTTTATACACGAACATGTCAGAAATCTTCTTGTAAACACCCAAAGGAAATTTATATGTGATGAACACAATCTTAATACATCCATCTGACAGCAGTGTAAATCTGCAGACTATTGCACATGAACTGAAAGTTCATAACAAGGCAACAGTGTCCCAAATTCTTTCTCTATGGAACGCTAACCTTTGTTAAGGCCCTTCATCAAACTTCCACACATATATCCATACTCAAGACCAGTTTACAGCCTAGCATGCATGCCTTTGCACTGTGACAGGAAACTAGAGTAACCCAGACCAAACGTCTGCAGGTGCAGGAAAAACATGCAAACCACATGCAGCGAAGTGCAGACAGGATGGAAAACTGAACTTTCTTACTGACTGAATGTTCATTTATTGGACCTCTAAAACTCAGATCTATTACTGCTTCTTATTTATGCATAGCTCCTGTATCTGGGCTTGCAAAAGTTTGTGAGCTAAGATCAATGACTGTAGAAATGGCTAAGATAAGATATTTTAGACTTAATTTGAATGGCTGAAAATACCTTTAATAACAAAGTAGTTAACCTTGGTTAAAATATGTTTCTGGATGTATATGCTGTGTCAAACTCAAGTTCAGTGCACAGTTAACATGGAAATCTACCCACTGCCTGAGGCATCTTGTGTGCATATCTTTGCGTTTGGACTTTATTATTTGTTGTTCCAAATATGAATATGGCAGTGCAAAGCAAAACAAAAACTCAAATCCTTGAGCGATAAACAAGACTCTATTTCATGTAATTAAAGTCTTTAAATGTGTCAGTGGATTTGGCTAAAGAAAAAAATATGAGTACACAGCTATGATACCTATTTGCACACATTCAAACATATTCTATTTAAAGCTTCACTGTGGATGTTTGATCTACTAACTTCCTTTCTGGCTGTAAGTACGCTCTTTTTACCATCTTCCTGTATAAACTTGTTTGACGTCCGACACTATTTAAAGGCATCATGGCTAGAACATAATACTTACTTGGCCTGGCCCTCATTAAAAGACAACATCTGTTGTCTTTCAGAGAGAACAAATATTAGAGCAATTTTTTTATCACTCAAATATCTGCTTCCAATATGTTTTTCAAATCGAAGCTTTACATCTGACCTAACTTTATTCCTTTGAAGTTTGAAAAATGTCTACTGTACATCCCCACATGAAAACAACTTACATAACCATGAAACTGGTTATATAAGGGAGGGCCATATCGCTACAGAGGAAAACAAGACAAAGCTCAGCCACTTTGTGCAATTGGTCTGCACCCTGCTGGACTGTCTTCCAACGTTTCACTTTGAAAAATAAGGCGAGGGCTGAAGTTTTGCACAGGCATCACTGTGTCACATTTTAAATACTTCCACATGTAAATGTAATGAAAAATGTAAAATGCAACTACGACACACTTTAGCTGTACATCAATGTGCAGACCTGGAAGAAAGAAGCATGAATTTTGTTGTTGACTGGATTTACAGGACATTGCCGTATCACACGTGGTAGTCAGTAGGAACCAAAAAGTGAGCCGTCACTGTCACAACAAAGGTTTTACCGATGAGGGGGAGTGTACTCGTGCTACTGTTTTAAAATCCAGCTTAACCCGAGTTTAAATAGACACAACCTTTCGGCAGTGTGGTCACAAGCTAATCTCCAACCATCACGCACACAAAAACATAAGCAAACAGAGCAGGATGTGTAAACAGGAGTTCTGTATGGATGGTCTTATTACAAACTGACAGCTCATTAGGCACACAGGCCGCTTTGTGTGCTGGATTTCTCTTTTGTGACGTATCCTAGATTGAGGTATTAAAATAGCAAAGGTCTCCGTATGCCCTTGTATGGATCCTGAACAGAAGGGTGTTTTGTGACAGCTCCCTAATGTCACAGCTATCAGGTTAGAGCCCCTCAGAGATCAAGTATGGTAAGCAAATAACATCAATCTGGTCTTCAGTATCTTTAAATACAATTATGGTGACAGATGACCCCTTTTCAAACACATCTAGAAACAGAGTTAGTAACTTGTAAGAAATGTAACGGTAAAGGGATAAACACATCCAGACATACTTATTTGTTTGTATTTGAGGTGTGTTTTCCTGTTGGCAGCCTCCAACATGTTTACTTGTGTGGGCCCGTCCTGGGAAAAATGCAAATTGGTTGACAGGTTTGGTTACTCCAAAAGAAAACAATGATTTTAATGGTTTAAAGTAAAGAAATGAAAGACTTTTGTTCAGTCAGTGCAAACAAGTTTAACTGTACATTCAAAATCCCTGGAATATCTTAACATATAAAAAAGAAAGAAATTTCAGGAAAAATCCATCAACACGAATTCCTCTCATCATACATTCATACATACACACATTTTTTACTTCTTATCTTGGACCAGCTCATAGGGGCAGTGTCTGAGCAGAGACGCCCAGACTTCCTTCACCCCAGCCACCTCTTCCAGCCCATCCACGTCATTCCCAAACCAGCTGAGAGAATCTCTCCTGCGAGCCCTGGGCTTGCCTCCATCCGATAAGACATTCCTTAAAAACCTCATCTAGGAGGCGTCCAGGAGGCATCGAAGTCAAAAGTTATGGTCAGGCTATTATAGACAAGACATGTGCAAGAAGGATATGTGCAAATGTGCCAATATAGTACAGGAACAAATACCCAAACCAGGTCAACTGGCTCCTTTTGATGTGCAGAAGCAGCGGTTCTACTCTGAGTCCCTTTCAAATGACCTCACTCTAAGGGAGAGTAGAGCCAACCTTCAGATTCTTTCAGTCACTACTCAGAGCTCATATCAGTCTAAATTCATAATCTCACAGGTGGTTAAATTGACAGCTCCATTTTTATGCTCAGCTCTCTCTCTCCCACAACAGATCAATACATCCCAGTTGCCCAGTCAGTCAGTCTGCACCAATCTGTCTGTCAGTCTCATGCTGCACTCGTACCAGCTTTAGAACAAGACCCCAAGGTGGGCCATTTACCCTTTTCTGGCTGAGAACCATAGTCATGGTTTTGGAGGTGCAAGCTGGAAATTTCCACCTGATGAAGCCAACAGAACCACATCATGTGCAAAAAGCAAAGATGAAACGACTGCAGTTGTGACCGACTTAGCTTATGTGTGGAAGAAGAGTCAAATGACGTGTAGAAACTCTCCCTTTCTGTGAGTGCCTCATTCACATAGTCACAACAGCCTCAGTCAACGCTTTTATCTGACTGAGGTTTCAAGTTTTGTTTAATCTGATAACACACAAAACCCTGGCTCTTAAGAAAAATAACTTGCTACATAGTCCATCTCCCTGTGATGTTCTCCTCGTCTGTCTATGTTTGTATTTGCGCCAAGTTTGTGAGTTCTTGTGTTGCAGGGTTTTAATTGTAGTAGCAACTGGTGCAGTGGAGGTGGAGTATTAGTGTTAGTGGATTAGTGGAATACCATTGTATATTTGTCTGCCATTCACACCTTACGTCAGGTGACCTGATAGGATGAGGCAAAATCTCACAGTGATTTCACCCCAGATCTGTGGCGATAATGACCCGAACGTTCCCCAAGCATTGGCTTATGTGACAAGGCGCATGATTAAGGGTAGGTCAACACCCATTAGGGTCTAAATACCTGTGATTCTCCAACTTCTGGTTGTAGAACTGAAGAAGCCTCTTGATGAGAGGTGTAGTGTCTTTACAAAACTTAAACTCCAGTCACATTTTTTCCAAGCTCCTTACACTACCATGCTGTGGATGACTGAGAACCTACACAGACATTTTATGAGCCTTCATTACTTTTATCCTCATGTACCAAAAAACATGTTTTGTGTGAGCGTTGTATCAGTTTCTCGGAGATGGTGTTTTCTCTTAGAGAAAACTTACTGGTGATCATCAGCATAGTCACTGTTTCTGAACTGAGGCT
>NW_024582747.1:489021-512363 GCF_018398535.1 Haplochromis burtoni
ATCACCAGTGTGTGAATGTGTGGATGACTGGATATGTAAAGCACTTTGGGGTCCTTAGGGACTAGTAAAGCGCTATATAAATACAGGCCATTCTTCGTGATGGTGGTGTTCAGGTTTCAGGAGGAGTCATCTGATATGTGTACACCCAGGAACTTCACACTGTGGACCATCTCAACAGCAGACTGTTGATGTGCAGTGGAGTGTGGGCCATTAAGCTCTTCCTGAAGTTAACAGCCATCTCTTTAGTCTTCTGAACATTTACAGGCAGGTTGTTATTCTGACACCAGTCCACCTGGTGTTGTACCTCCTCTTTGTGTTCAGTCTCAGTGTTTATATGCCTGGAAGTGTTTGATGTAACTAAGAGAGGCCTTGTTTTCTACGTTGTCATGTCAAGTTCTTGCAGATGAAGTTCTATAGAGCACGGCAGAAAAATATATCCCTATTGCCAAAGGATGTACTGAAAGGTTTTACAGTTTTAACCACTGTAAATGCAAGATTATTTAACTATCTTCTCTGGGCATCTGTTGGGTTTTGTGGTCAGTGTTTCAGGCTAGAATCTGCTGATTAGACCAGCATGTGGTCCTACAGGTGGAGAAAGTCTTTAAATTGACACAGCAGGGTTATTATGGGAAGCGTTTACATTTAGTATGTGCTGAGTAGGTAGAAGGGTGGTCAAGGGTCACGAGGATTCACAAGTGAATGAGCTCTATGGTGGTGATGTCAGAACACTCGAGGAACATCTGTGGTGGGATGGGCCTCCTAGATAACAGTGCTATTATTCAAACTCTCATTCGACTTTCGTTTCATGTGGTCACTTTGTGTAAGAACCACAAAAGCATTGTTTAACAGTGATACTCCTGAGTGGCTAGAGGTCTCTCATTAGTCATGTATCTGTGGATCAGCTTGATGTTCCATTCAAAGGTCAAAAAAGGAACAGAATCACATTTTCTTAAAACAGGGAACTTTGTAGAAACCTTCAGGGACTGATGCAGTAGGAGTTGCCCCCACCTCAATACAGCTAAAACTAAGGAGATAGTGATGGCTTTTAGAAGATCTAGGCCATTCCAATCATCAGTCTCCATACATGGGCAGGACACTGAGGTGGTGTACTCTTATAAATATCTGAGGGTCCTATTGAAAGACAAGAGGCCCAAGAGTACTGATTCTCTTTACAAGAAGGGGCAGTGCCACCTCGTCTTCTTGCAGCTGCTGAGGTTTTTGGTGTGTGATGAGATACTGAATATGCATTTGATCATACTGTGGTGGCCAGTGCTCTGTTTTAATGCTGCTGTGTGTTGGGGCCCAGCTTAATGGTCAAAAACACTAAGCAACTGGGCAAGCTGGTGAAAAAAGCCACTGAACAAACTGAAATCTATAATGGACAATGTCAGATTTAAGTCCTTTTAAACATTATTTTTTTCGTTTATTTATTTATGGTTATGACTGGAGAGATGTTTGTGCCTGGATGGAGCAGCCGGATGTTTGAATTTCAACTTGGGGATAAATAAACTATCTATCCTAAGAGTTTGAAAGCACATGATCTATTCTCTGAACACAGATAAGTGCTGCCCCCTACTGATGAAAATGTCAAAATTTTAAAAAGCGCACCAGTTCAAAAATACTGTATAATGACAACTTATCAAAAACATACTCCAAACATACTCCAAATGTTAAGTTTTAGATGATGATGATGAAGATGAACAAAGCTCCAGAATCTATGAAGGAGTTTCTGGATGTAAAACATTTGAAAACTTCACAGACTCTCATTGGACTATATCAGGCGCTCAACTTGTTTTTTGTTGCCCATATTGGATACTAAAAGTGAAGACAGGAAGTCTTGGGTTAAAGGTTTTATTTCTGGGGTTGGATTGCATATTACATGAAAATTCAATAAATTCAACCATGCAAATGCAAAACTTGTGTGTCATTTGACATCCCCCTGAATTCTTAGTAAATTGGCAAATCAATATAAAGCAATATTGCAGAAGTTCTACATTTACACAGTTTTTGCTTATTCGCAGTATTACATGTATACTCATCTACCAATGTGTGGGAAAAGAAGAAAGAAGAAAACTTAAATTTCTAGTGAAGTAAAAGTGAAAGATGTGCAAAATAAGATGATTCCCAAGGCCACAGACATGCACACGGTAACTAAGCATCAAACAGGAAATACTAAGTTTAGAGGGGGGGGGTTTGCCCTTGCTTGAAACTTCTAACAAGGAATTCCAAACAAGGCATTTTCTCTGATAAAAACACGTTACACAATAAAACAGAGGCAATGATAAGTTTCCATTTTGTGGGGAAAAACCCCCAAATGAACGATTTTGAACTTCGATGGTTAAATGCAACATGGAGTGAAAGGTAGCACTAAAATGGAAACTGAGCTCCTTATCTGATGGGGCTCTGGTGACTGTAGTAATGCAGACAATGTATTTTGCACGTGCAAATTATAAATAAATGAATAAATAAGAAGAAGGAAAAAAAACAGTTTAAAGTTTAAATTATCTACATTTTCTGCCAAAGGATCAAATTAGACAAAGTGACTTTTACATAAAGTGCCTCACTGGTATAATGTTTCCTGTCTGACATTTACCTGAAAGATCTGTCAAAATGGTTTAGAAGACAACCTGTTGTCATCTTATTCATGTAGATCGCCACAGGCAGATAGTGTGTGTGGGTTTGCCCACTTCCCTTGAGCTGAACAATTTGCTAATAAAGCACCAGCAACACAGCTCTGCACAACCATTTCACAAGGACTTTAACCACACCTCTGAGCAAAAACAACACTCCTGACAAGGTGTTCAACTTGTGCACATCACAAAGAAACGATGGAGCAACAACTTTTCATACTTTTTGTTTTGAAGTGCTTTGTTCTCACCAATCAAGCTGTGAAAGGATCAGAGGTAATCAGTGGATATCTTTGACATTGGTGCACTTGTTGTGAATGTGAGCAAAAGAAAAGGGGACTATGGATGTGTGCTAGACTAAGAAATGGTTTTCTTGCAAATTTTATTTCTAAATATTATGACACAATGATGACTGCAACTTGCTGCTTTATTGTTAACTTGTCTTCATCTTAGTACTACCGACTAAAATAGTTGCAATAAGCACCATCTACTTTGCACTGTACTATTTCCACCTGTATCCTAGTATTAACACATTGTTATGTTTTGCTCGCCTGCAGGTCTTCTCCAATTTGGGCAATCTCAGTTTAAATTACAGTTATGACGAGGATGAAGAAATTATTTCAGAATCTTCTCCTTGCAATAAAACAGTGCCTGGATTTAACAACATGGGGATGACCATCGTCTACATTATCGTGTTTGTTTTCGCCATCGTAGGTAACAGTGTTGTTGTCTTTGTCGTTTTCAATATGAAGAAAAGTAAAACCAGCACTGACATCTACCTGATGCACCTGGCGATTGCAGACCTGCTCTTCTGTCTTACCCTGCCGTTCTGGGCTGTGAAATGTAATGCTGGCTGGATCTTTGGAAACTTCCTGTGCAAACTCCTCTCAGGCTTTCAGGAGGCATCTGCGTACAGTGGCGTATTCCTGCTGGCATGCATCAGTGTGGACAGATACTTTGCCATTGTCAGAGCTACGCGGGTCCTGTCCTCCCATCACCTGTTGGTCAAAGTTATTTGCAGTATTGTGTGGCTGGTGGCTGTAATGTTGTCCTTACCTGTGGTGATTAAGAGGGAGAGCATAGATACTGAATTTGGAGTGTCCATTTGCTTTGAAAACGTTACTGGTGAAAGCAGCGATCGCTGGCGAGTGACTCTACGCGTTCTGCGGCATACACTGGGCTTCTTCCTGCCTCTGGTGGTCATGGCTGTCTGCTATGGCTGGACTGTGGTGACTTTGTTTCACACACGCAACCAACAAAAGCACAAAGCTATGCGTGTCATCTTGGCCATTGTGCTGGCATTCATTCTGTGCTGGCTGCCTTATAATGTCACTGTACTGATTGACACACTCATACAGGGGGGATCTCTGGAACTGACTACATGTGAAACTCATTACACAGTGATTGCCATGCTGAGTGTCACCGAAATTCTGGCCTTCATGCACTGTGCAGTGAATCCGGTGCTGTACGCCTTTGTTGGGCAGAAGTTCCGTAACCAGCTGCTCTCAGCTCTTTACAGACACGGCCTCATCAGCAAGAGGCTCCAGATGGCTTACAGGAAGGGCTCTGCTGGCAGTGTAGGCAGCTTAAGATCCAGAAACACCTCAGTCACAATGTAAAAAAGCCCTGATGGATGATTATTTACAGGCTCAGGTGGTGGTCATTTTTTAAAATGCATCTTCAACTGGTCAGATGTCCTCAAAGTGCAATGTACTAAAGATCCAGAAAGTACATTGATGCAAACCACATATACACCATCAGCCCTAAATAGCAAATTCAGAGAAAGTAATAACTAGACATGTCACGTTTTTTTACTCCATAACTGCTTTTGCAAGTCGTGTGAATTTCCAGGAACAGATATCGGGGGAGCGAATTGTCTTTTTCTTTCTTTTGCTGAGATTGAAAAGGTAGCAGAAAGCAGCATTGCTTGGCTTAAGATAAAATAGAAAACAGGAGAAAACATCTGTGTAGAACGAAATCTGGTGGTAAAAATAGTAATATGCAGATGTTTCTGGGTGTTAGCATTTCACACAGCCAGTTCAGCTGTTTCTTTGGTTAACAGGAGGATTTTGTTTTCTAAATAACTGGTCAGTATTTCTCAGTTTAACTCATTCCATTCTATTACTAGAATTTCCAAACAATACCCAAAATGAACTTGGTTCATTAGTAACAATGTTGCTACCAGATTTGAAATAAAATAGTGAGTTCAGTGCCTCACCTGGATCTCTCGTGGTGTAATGTATGGTGTAACTTTTGAAGTATTATTTCAGCACGAATATTGATTACTGAATCTAAGCAGTGAGAATTCAGAGAAAAAGAACGCAGGTGTTCAAGTTAAAAAGAGAATCAGATAACATGGTTAGCACTGTCATATAGCAAGAGAGTTCTGAGAAAGAAAGTCGGGGCCTTCCTGTGTGGAGCTTGCCTTGTCTGCCAGGGTTTCCTCTGGACACACTGGCTTTCTCCCACAGATATTCATGTTAACTTGTGCTGTAAATCACTTTAAGTGTTTAATAAAACCATAAAAGTGGTATAGAAATGTTAGTTTGACAGGTTTTGTGCTTTGAGCATTCACAAAAATATTGTTGCTGTACATGTTCTAATGACGCTTTAGTGTGTTTGTTCATTAAGAATAAAAACATTTAAAAATCCAGTGTTGATGTGATATTGTGCACATTATTCTGAGGCTGTCCAGTAAATATTTTTACCTTATTCTACGCAGTAGTGGAGAAAAAAAGTCTCAGTCTGATATTATCTTTCACACAGGAAGAAGCAGTGGTGAAATCTGCCATCTGTTTCAAAAACAAGTTGTGTTTGTTTCTTTGATGAAAAGGTTTCATTTAAGTAACAGAAACTCTGTAGAAACTGATAGTTTGTGTTGTAATCAGTGCTAAGATACTGTTTTGTCCAAGAAGCTGTTTCTTGCATGATCAAACCAATGTGTGTTTCTTTGACTCTGTTTTTTACTTGAAGGTGTGAAGTGATGTGCGAATGAGTCTGCAAAGTGTTGCTTCAAAATTAAAACTGCATGATATATGTGCACCGCACTGTGCTTCAAAATTAAATGTCTCCATTATGCAAGCTTATTCTTGTGTTACTACTAAATATGCGTTTAGGAAAATGTGGTATATCCAGATTTGTTTCTATTCAAGCATATTTGTCAAATTCCGTCTGCAGCTAAACTCAAATAACCATCGTCTCACACTTTGTGGTAGTCTGGCCATTTCCCTGTTTCCGGTTCTGCGTCTTGATGAATGAACAAGCTGTCTAAGAGGTATTTTTACCCGAACAATCATCTTTTGCACAACCTAATAAAGTGACTAAATCGACATTTGAGTATATTACAAAGGAAAGTTCAGCACTGTGGCAGAAAATCTTTTTGAAAATTCCTAAAGATAGAGATCTTCCTCGAAGAGGCAGACTTCAAAATGAAACTTTATTGCAGATCTCAGATTTAAGGCCCCCACTACAGTCTCCACTCTGTTGGAGTTTTGTAACAGAATCAATCACATGTAAACACACATGTGATGGTTTCAAAGCACTTTTTCCAAAAACATGTGGAGCAGGCCCACCAGCTGTAAGGCTTTTCTTCTAGGAGATGGAGCTGTATTTTGAGATAACCAACAGCATTCAGCACTGCCAACTTTAACCCCTGAACAGCCTAATAATTAACTAAAAGTAACTAAAATGCATGTGAGGGCAGCAGTGCATCAAATATTCTGCTGGAATTAAATTACTGGGAATATTTTGACAGAAGACTTGCACATGAAGGTTAAGAAATAAAAACAGAAAAAAATGAACAAAGCTTAGGTTCAAGAGTTCAACCAGCTCTTACAGGTGCTTCCTCACTTTCAGAGCTCTTAGATGTAATCAACGCTTCCTTTAGTTAACAGAACAGATGCATTTGCCCCTGGACTTACACAGAAAAAACACTTCCTAATAACAAATGTGTGGATCATCATGACACTAGAGGTTAACGCAGATAAGCAGGAACTGAAAGTGGCTGCAGTAAAAGGCAGAATGGGAGGAAGTTGCATATTTTAATCTCAAGACAATTAAGACAGCATTTGGTGACATGCATGTTCTAGACTTCAGGCCCTCATTGTTAGCAAAGGGTTTTAATCCAAGGATTAAAAAAGTAAAGTTGTTTGAGCCTCTAAAGATGACGTGTGTGTTTGTGTGTGTCTGTGGGGGGTAAAAATTGCACAATACTTAATACAATCATTTTAGTAAAACTATTAAATTAACTTCAATCATATCTTGATTTTTTGTTAGACTTAAAACACCCTGTGGTGATGCACAGAGGCAAGACTGCACAAAAAGCATAAATCTGGAGCTGGAGCTGAATATACTTTGTGGTAAAAGGAATTACCACAAGAACACACCCACGCACACACACAGGCTGCACAGTTGTGACCTTAGTCACAGAGAAGCAGAATGAAAAAGGAGAAGGAGGATGTCCCATATTAGGACATTTTTCATGCCAGTGGTGAGGCATCGTTTCCATATTCAGAGGAATTTATTTTTGCTTATCTGCGTAATAATTTTAAATCGATATTGTGTGACATTTTTGTTTTTAGTCAGCCTCTGCAACATAGTCAAAAACACCATGAAAACAGTCACTTCAAAACACAGGTGTACGCTAATCACAGAAAACACACTGATGCTCTGAATCCCACACAACTTGTTTGAAAGCAAAACAAAATACAAACAAAACATCATTGCATTTTATTCCACTATGTTAATACTATAAATAAAAAACATTTGCTGCACAAATCAACACACAAAAGTTCATCAGCGTTTTGCCCCCCTGCAGGTCAAATGTCTGAGGGGAGGAGTACCAGATCCCCAGAATGTTGTGCTAAAATATTAACTATTAACTACTGGGCTATTTCTAGTGTATTGATATGTGAGCTGTCCTTCACGGGTGGCCTTGTTTCCAGGACACGCTGATGTGCTTTGTCTTATATATTTTTGATGTGCTATATATATAATTATATATCTATATTTTAACTAAAAAGAAAAGCTGAAAAATGCAAATAATGTCAGGAATACAAAACAAACAAAATAATGAGATATACAAGAAAAAGAAGCTAAAAGGAAGATGGAGGTATGTGTTCACTGTGAGAGTTGTTGCAATGCAGTGTTTTTAATAAATAAATAAAAATAAATAAACAAATAAATAAAAATAATAATTTTATCTGGTGATTAACCATTTGCATCAAAAAACAAACAAACAACAGAACTTTTGTCCGACTATAAAATCCAACCTTCTTTTCATGTGTTATACCAAGTATTGTGCAAAAATCTTGAGCCACCAGTTGTTTCTTTATATTTTATTCCCAAGAAGCCAGACTTTCTTATCATTTTTTTTTACAGTGCTCAGTAGTTGATGTTGGTCTTTCAAAGTTATTTGCTGGAGATTGGAGATTTTAAATAACATTTAGGTACATTGTTACTAGCAGGTTGTCAGAAAAATACATACTTTGCCCATTTCTTTATCTGAATCTATAAAAAAAAAAAAAGCCAAGGTATCACAGTTCAACAGACATAAAATAGCATTTTTGCACCAATAAAGTCCTAAAGAGCTATTAGCTGAATCTTTGGCATACCTCAGCATGGTGTGCAGTGTGTCTCAGTAAGAGAAGCCGATGATCTTAAGAAATAAAGAAAACATACACTGCCAATTTAGTAGTGTTTTCATGGATGGGCTTAACCAGAGCCTGGGCCTCTACGTTATTGAAGCAGAAAAGATCATCATTACAGAACCAAAGGCAGAGACAAAGAAAGAGCTCTGAATGTCCTTCAGAAGAACCCTGGAGAACTACTGCTGAAGATACTTAAAGAAATTACAAAAGTTCGGACTCTTGAATTTTATGTTTGCTATAATTGTACAAACTCTATTTTTGCATGACAGACTTTATTTCCAGGTCTGTTTACGTGGAAATAAAGTCTTGAACGATATATAATATGTCGTGAACTTTTGCTCCTACAATCCTACAACCTAAACACATCTGGTACCTGCACTGCTATTTCCGGAGTGGGCGGGGAGAAGCCTGCGCGTAGGCCGATTCCATGTTACCATAGTAACAGCATAGCCGCAGCTCATCTGTTGGTTGTCCGCAGGAGCTGTGGAAAAACTGCGTTAAAGTGGTTGCTGGGCCATTTTTAAAGCGCCGCGGAGCTGCAGGGAGCATCTCAGGACCGGGCAGGTAACATGGAGCTGTAATGGTGGATCGTATTCCACCAGATAGCGTTTGAGGTCATGTTTTCACAGCGCAGAAGATAACGTTAGCGGTCAGACCCACAAATTGTGATCAAGCTTGCAGCAGAGTGCGTTACTATTGGAGTAAGACTTCCGCTTTATTTTCAAAATAAAACTACGTTCAATTCAATTTTATTTATATAGCGCCAAATCACAACAACAGTCGCCCCAAGGCGCTTTATATTGTACAGTATATCCTATAATAATAGGTACAGAGAAAAATCCAACAATCATATGACCCATATGATAAAATTTTCTCATATTACTGTGAAATCAGAAATTGCGTCAAGCTGTAAATGAAAAAATATAAGTGCGTGAATGCTGATTTTTTTTATGTGTGCTGGTTAAAGTGGTTAACAATCGCAGTTAAGGGTCTTTAAATACTTAAAAACAACAGCGTTAGTAAGTGTTTCAATGTGAAGACAGTTTAACACAGTTTTCCCCAATTTTATTTTTAATTTTTTCTCTTAGCAACCAGTTTAATAGTTTAAATATTCATTATAATATTTTTCTGCTCCTTGTGCATGTGACATCAGATGGGCGAGGCTATTAACATCCAGTGTTGGGAAGGTTACTTTTAAAATGTATTCCACTACAGATTACAGAATACATGCCCCAAAATGTATTTTGTAACGTATTCCGTTACGTTACTCAATGAGAGTAACGTATTCTGAATACTTTAGATTACTTAACATATTATCATACTTTTTACAACTACATGAATCTAATATTGCTGTGTGATTTATTACTATTACTGAAGGTCCGCGGCTCCGAACCGTAGTAAAGGACCTCTGGCTAATACTTCGGGTTCGTGTTGGGCTCGTAGCAGAAAAATAGCTTTACTTTGTTGTCTGTGTCAACTTTGATTGCGAGAGAGACGAGAGACAGAGAGAGGCGTTGAAAGGCTGCTCCAACGAACTTATTGTTTCGGAGGAAAACACGAACACAGTGTACAGTCCAGTCTTAATAGCTTACTTACAACTGGGCTTTTGGCTGCAGTGGTTATTATTATATTTACATGCTTCCAGCTCCCGTTTCTGCTCGATGACAACTCGTACTTTTCTCCTTTTTCTCCCTCCGTCGCTCACAGACACATAACGGGTATGGTTGTTCATTCTCCCTGCAGCGCGGACTACACTGCTCATGAGGCTACATTCTTTAGCGCTATGCCTGTAACACTCTGCCTATTGCATTCATATTAAATCACAGCCGTTTATTTTCCAACAGAAACACACTGCCGCTAACCAAACTGCTCGGCATAGCTTAGCACAACAACAACAACAACAACAACAAAAAGAGCTCTCTCACCCAGGAAACACACAGTCGCAGAGAGCGTGCGTAGCTGTCAAACAAAACCCAAACAGTCCTGACCCGCCACAATATGAAACAGGAAAATACCGCTGTGTAATCCATTTATTTCAACAAAGTAACTGTATTCTAAATACCACCATTTTAAACGGTAACTGTAAATACAGTTACTCATATTTTGTATTTTAAATACGTAACGGCGGTACATGTATTCCGTTACTCCCTAACACTGTTAACATCATAGCATAATAACTTATATTAAAGAAACATTTCAAGGAAAGATTTTTCACTGTGTTAAACATTAACCAAAACTACCATTAAAAGAAATTTAAAAAAAAAAGCTGAAACTGTAACGGTGCGTATACTGAACACGATAGACGCGACCAGAGCTTCAGGTGTGAAAAACATCTCAGTGATATCTCTTATATCACTCCCCTTTAAATAGCTGTCCAGACAGCACAAAAGTGTACATTATTTGTTGAATTGTGTTTCTTATTTAATAAGCACTCCTTTTAGAGAACAGTTGATGACGAGCCTGAGGTAGAAAAAGTCTCTTACGAGAAATAACCTTAATGTAATAAGTTATATAATGTGTCTAGATAGAGTTATAGTGTTATTTTCCAGGAATTTCATTTTTTCATTTTATAATACTAGTCACAATAATAATTATTATAAGAAGAAAGTAATTAATGACTAATTAATAGCTTATCTGTAATTCACAGCTGTAATCACACTCTGAAAAGGCCTAGAAGTGGGCTCTTCGATCTAATCCTCAGTACACACTGCAGTAGCTGCACATCCTTAATATCTGCACAACCTGTGCAGTGTGAACAACACAGTTTACGGTACAATTTCAAGCATATATATTTAATTTGTGTTATATACTGGGAGTAATTCTATTTTATAACTTTATAATATATTAAATTATTTAATTTAGTTTAGACAGTTACTGTTCTTCCTTCTTCGAGCAACTATAACCACACAATTTCCTCAAGGTTTAATAAAGTATTCTGATTCTGATTCTCTTTGAGGTTTGACACCCGTTTTTCCACTTTTACTTTGAAAGAACACTCCCGAAACCGGAAGTTTAGATTTCACAAAGAGTAACATTGTAGCTGCGCTCTTTAGCCGTGTTTCTGTCACAGTTATAACTCGCTATTAATACTCTAACGCCGTAGCTGTAGTTGCTGTAATGAAGTAGCCGGGGGGGATTCGTGCCGGCGGGCTAAGAGCCGCAGAGATACGAGCATTGTTAGCTTTCATTTCTTTAATAGCAGCTGAGGTTAGCACAGGGTATTAGCTGCCCTTGGTTTCGGTTCACGCTGTAGTTTGGTTCTCCAGCAGGTTCTGAAGGACTCACGATGTCTAATGATCTCGCTGGAGTTTGGGAGGTGGCGCTGAGTGATGGAGTTCACAGAATCGAGTTTGAACACGGGACCACCACCGGAAAGAGGGTCATCTACGTGGATGGAAAGGTGTGCAGTCATACTGTTAGCCGGGGAAACACTGGACGTGTTTTGCTGGACTAATCTTATTTATTAATTTATTTGAGTTTATTTGAGTGTTTCTGAGGTCAGCCTCATCAGCTCCTGTGATTTTCTGATTTATACTCCAGGAGGTCCTGAGACGGGACTGGATGTTCAAACTGGTGGGGAAGGAAACTTTCAGCGTGGGCAGTTCAGACACCAAAGCCACCATCAATATAGATGCAGTCAGTGGCTTTGCCTATGAGTACACCCTGGAGATCAACGGGAAGAGCCTGAAGAAGTACATGGAGAACAGGTCAAAGGTCACCAGCACCTGGTTGCTCAACTTAGACGGCATTGACTGCAGAGTGGTCCTGGGTGAGCTCCTCTCAGTGTTTGTATCATTCAGCTCTTGTCCTTTTACTTCTGTTACTGTGACAGCTTATAATTATGATTTTTTTTTATTCATACAGAAAAGCTCTATATTCAAGATTCTGCAAAAATTATGCAAAAAAACCCTCCCAACAACCCAAAACATGATCTCATAGGAGAAAAGATGCAACTTATTTTATAGCTTTAATAGGTTATAAAATACAAATGTATATCTAAGATACATAAAGCTTTAATTCATCTACATAGTCAGTCAGGATAGATATAGACCTGATATTTAGCACAGTGTGATTTATGCCACTTCACAGCCACCCTCTAATATTATGCAGTAGCTGAGCCTAAGCTCCTTAACTACTCTAAGCTTGGACCATATACAGCCGTGTCTGTGATCTGGGCGAGTTAATCCTTCATATAATTCTACTGCTTACAGTGGATCAAGTGGCAAACTGCCTTGAAAGCACATGTCGCAAATAACCACTGTGCATTGTCTGCATTTGTAACAGAGATATCCCAGCTGGGAAAGAATGGAAATATTAAACTAAACTTTATATTAAAAACAATCTCTGTGGTTTGTCTTTCACTGTATGTAGTACATTTTGTACTATGCTTTATCCAGCATGTCTTGTTCAACTATTCACACACATTCATACAAGCACTTCTACACCTAAGTGCTTTCCATCTAACAGTCACACTCTGATGAGCACATCGAAGAGCAACTTGGGGTTAAGTATCATGCCTAAGAATGCTTTGGCATGTAGACTGAGACAGACAGGAAAATATAAATTAATCCAGAAACACTTTGTTCAAAGGATTCTGGCAAGAAACAGTAAATACAACTTTTATTAAAAGTCAGGTTATCATGTTAAATATTCATTACCCTGATGTTGATCAAGATAACTGTGGTTGTGATTTTTGCTGTAACTGAGCAGCCTGAATTTGGTTCTTGTTGAGAAACAGAAACAAACAAAGACTTGATTTATAGTAGCTAAACAGAGCTCAGCAACTCTTTGGAATAATATACAGCATGAACAGTATATTAGATTAGCACCAAGATAATATCTCTGTGAAACGAACTCTAATAGGCTGTAATTGTGTGTAATTACTCATTTACTCAGTATGTAGCAGCCAGTGTTCTGCCATTGGAGGCATTTTCCATTTTTCTTGTCTTTATGACTCAGTCTGTGCATAGACTCATGTGGTCCTGCAGGTCTGAAGTCTTTTCTCTTCCCTGCCTTCAGTGAAAGTAACTTTATTAGCTCTGTTTAGTGTTTCACTGCAGAGAGCAGATGAATGCAGATAAAGATTAAGGCAAACAAGGGCGTTGCTCAGATCAGACGTTGCATCGCCTTTCAGTCACAAAGTTAATGCTGTGGCTCTTTAGCAAATGTCAGCTGTGGTTTTATAATGTCAAGCGGAGAATTCTGTGCTGGTGCAGACCATAAATCTGGCTCTTAGTTTGCAGAAACCACCTACAAGTGATTAAATACGCAGAATAGATAAGAGTCAGACTAGGACTGGAAACCACAAGACAGTCAGATAAACTTTCTCATTCCAGCACCCAGCAACATTACACCTAAAGTTAAAGCTATTCACTAACCTGCTCTCACTGGCTCAGCAGCTGTGTGTTGGCCAGTTTACTTACATTTTTTTTAAATGCTTATCTGGTAAATATTAATTTAAAAAAATCTGTCTTTTTACTTTCAGAGAAAGACACCATGGATGTTTGGTGTAACGGACAAAATATTGAGACTGCAGTAAGTAAAACACGAGTGACATAATACAGGTTGTTATTAGAGCAGCAGTTCCCTTGGTAACAGACCACTAGGGGTCTGTGACCCGGGGACCCTGCAAGAGAGGTGGTATAAATCATAGATTCATTAAAGAGTGCTTATGTTGATGGGAGGCTTTCACATTAAGGATTAGGCTGTGTGTACTTGTTTTGTGTATTAAAATTTGGTTTGGATATTGTCTTTGTGTTCGGATATGTAATTTTATCTGGGGTGTTGGTCTTATTATATTGAATAGTTAACTACAATTGTAAAACCATAAGTTGTTTACTGATGATTGTTTGTGTATTCCTGGTTGTTGTTTTATCTGCTCATTGCCTTTGAATATAAATTGATTGGTTGCTTGTGTGGTGCGTTGCATTGTTTTCTTTTGGGATATCATATTGGATCATTATTTTCGTTTGGAACAGGACGCTTCCTTTCTTAGTTCACGCTTTTGCGATTTGCGCCTGCAGGGTGAGTTTGTGGACGACGGCACAGAGACGCACTTCACACTCGGAGACCACAACTGCTGCGTGAAAGCTGTGAGCAGCGGGAAGAGACGAGACGGGATCATTCACACGCTGCTCGTGGACGGCACGGAGATCGCTGAATGCACAGAGTGAGCGTGACTGCGCCTGGATGACAGCAGAGATCTGGTTTTGTATCTGTGACGCCGAGTGAGGGCGCGAGGTGATTTAAAGCTGATGAAGTCAGGGACCAACTGAGAGAAACAATGCATTGCTGCTGTAGTGTGCGGAGTATATTAGCCATATATATACTGGTGAAAGCTGTCCTGTAAATAGCATAGCTGAAGACAAAAGCTAAGTTTGAGCAGTTTTAGAAGACCGAGGGCAGCTACTAATGCCAGAAACAAGCATTTACTGTCTCCAAATGTTCACACTGGATATTTGATGTGTACACTGGTCTTTATAATCATATTAACACTATTAATCTCAGTAATATCATCAACACGGGAGTCCAGATGTGCCACATTATTCTCTCTCAGCCAGGGTTTTAACACGAGCAGCTGCTTTTGAAGAAGTACTGTATCACACAGCCAAATGTTACCAGTGAGCTGTCCCAGTAAACCCTCACCTCATTCTCTCTTACCTTTGTGCTAGCTTTCTTGTATTTTCAAATGTTGTGGAGTGGGAGGTTCAACAACAGGGTAACTTTATTCCTTGAATGTAGCAGTGGACTGGTTCCTGTTCTGGTGTTGGCGTGTTACATGCTTTGTGTTTCCATTGGTTAATTCTGTTGATATGAAGTGATTAGCTTCCAACGGCCTGCTGTTGATGTGTCAGAATATTTACAGGGTGCGTTGTTCTCAGTTTTCACTTAGGCATAAATCATTTACACAGCTGCAATCACTCACTGATGTCCAAACATACTTTAAAGACGTTCTGTTCTCTTTAGAAAGATCTGTGACTGTGTTGTGCTGTCAATTCATGCAGTAGTATCATAGAGTGTATGATGGACAAAGCCACTGTGATGTCACCCACATTTGTCAAAGCCACATTTTTGGACCCTTCAGCTGTCCACTGTGACCCTCTTAGGGTTTTTAAACCAGGTGTCACAGAAGCGGGGTCGATCGGTCATTGCCCCCGTTATCGTCTTTCTGAACATCATGTATTAGATATGATGTAAATGTAGTGATTGATACCACTGATTAATTAATGAAGTGTTTACCGAGGTCACAGCTCAAATGTCAGACGGCTCCTTTTCCACTGAAATCTGTTGAGTTTTTTTTCCTGCTAACTACAAGTACAGAAGTCGCCCCCTGCTGGCTATTAGAAAGAATGCAGGTTAAGGCATTGGCTTCATTTTACCAGTATGGAAGCTATGTCCATCTTATACATGCAGTCTATGGATAATACAGAATTTGAGCTAAAAATATTTTAATAAAATCATGGTTATTAAATATTAAGGATTTCTCCAGTGTATGTGAAGCAAATGTTTGGTAAGAGACGTTCACTAAGGCTGTACTCACACTAAGAAAGCTGTGCCATGCCCGAGTATGTTTGTTTCCCATTTTCCAGTTTGTTTGACCAGACTGCTGCATGCTCCACCCCGGCAGGGTTACATGAACTGCTCCAGTCCAGGTTCAGTTGGACTCAACATGTGCATGTTATGTGACCACTAATCGTGCACAAGTACTTACATGTAACTCCGGCAGTTGTTCAATGACAGCTGCCTGTGTGAAAATCACTGTGTTCAGCACTTCACAAATCTATAAGGCATGTGAGAGGATGAAGTGTCAGCACTTTAAAATGAAACTGGATGCATAACATCATGAACGTCACTGTAGACACACACTGATGCACACTCTGAGCCCACACTGTTAAGGGTGAGTGCAGGCGATCAGTGGAGTGGTGACGAGGCGACAGCCATGATGTGTGCGAGTACATCCTCACTGTTAGAAATTGGAACCCAGATTTACTCAAACACTGAGCCAATCCAAACTGGGTTTAGGCATTAAAGAAAGTACTGTTGGTATTTAGAAAGAGAGCGCAGTGACAACATGGCATGTAGGAGATTTTGAACTGAGATTTTTGACCCTGCTGCATATATTTCTATGAGTTCCTTTTTCTAGGTGCAAAATATACAGAGAACTCTTAAAGCTCACAAATTGATTTACTAATGTTTGCAACACAATTTATTGCTAATCCTGATAATATTTAATCCAGAATAAAACATGAAAATGTTTCCAATTGTTATTTTTGTGCTTGATATTAAAATGAGCTGACTGTGTGTGTGTGTTTGGATACAGCATACATTTTGTAAATCATTGGTAAAGTTAACCACACCTTTGAGCTCACATGCCGTTTTGCCCCATGTAGTAAATCTGGCCAACTTAGCAAACTTCATCTGCTGATGTCTGTGAAACTGAACTGAAATGCAGCTGAAAGCTTCGTGAAACGGACACACTATTTGTTTTTCCTGTCAAACTGTTTCAGGGGTCAAAGGTGAATATGTTTCATGCTCAGTAGACTGTGACATTGTATAGTTATGATTACCTTCTCACTCTGTTTTTCATGTGTCGTGTATACAGGAATAATGTTTATACATGTATTTCATTTTGTAAGTTGTTTAAATTGTATTTTATTTTATTAAATTTGTGTAGTTGATCAGGTTTTGTTGTTGAGCTTTAAGTAAAAAAAAAAATCTGGACACACTTGAAGCTTTGCTGTGTTTAATAGTTGTTTTTCCATATTTCAGTAAATGTTGTTACAACAAAAATATAAAAACAAAACATAAAACAAGTCCAGATTCTTCAAACAAACAATAAATTGTAATTTTATTCTGACATCAACATTAGGAAAACTGTAACTACTCATGTCCATTATGACTCATTCTCCCATTCATCATGGAGTTCACCACCACCATTATTATTTTATGGATAAGCAAAGCTAGAATAAAGTCTTTTCATATTTATTGTGGTATTTGCTGTTATAATCATGTCTAAATGTATGGAGTCATGACATGCCACTAAACAAATGAACCCTTTCAATGTAAAAACTACAGTGTTGTTGATATAAAAACACACATTTTTAAGCTCAATCTTGATTTATTAACATGTGATTGGTTCTACTCCTTGTAGTATTGCTATGATAAAATACATTTTGATAACTTGTTGCTTCCATTACTCAGTAATACATTATGAGAAAAATAAGCCCAGTCATTCCTTCATATTTTGCTCTTAATAATCATTATATTGAGTCTATGACTGACAAAAACAGTTATTTCTTTCTAATAGTAAATATGCTCATTAAAGATACCCTTCAGTTAGTTACTTCAGGTTTCTACAGGTGATGATGTACCTGGGCAGGGCTTGATAACTACTAAAAATGACTGAGATATCAGACCCTCCATTCACACTGTCAAACCTAACTTGGGGATCTTTCCCTACAGCAGGTGGCAGAATGAGACCTGGTTTACCCTTTATGGACTTCCCTGTCAGCACATCAGCTTCAACAAAGTACAGATACTGATCATTATTCTCCCTCCAAACGTCCATGGCCTTCTTCACATTCTTAGCAAAGTAGATACCCTCTCCACATTGTGGGTCTGAATCCAGAAAGAGATAAAAAAAAAAAGAAAGTATTATTTGTACATGACTTAATTATTAAATCCAGTGTACCTTTGATGTTATGCATATAAAAAGCATTATCATACCTTCTGGTGGTGCACACTCTGCATGGAAGCCAATTTGGCTAACCATCTCGCAGAACTGTGCAGGTATCTGCTGAAACATTTTCTCAGACGAGGAGCACCCCAACTGTTTTTTCTTGAGATCAAACAGCAGCTCCAGTGCAGGGTTCTCAACTTTGTCAACCTAAAAGTGTTTCATTTTGATATAAGGCATAAAGCTTATTTATATAACGTAAGAAATCAAACTGTGATCAGAAACTAAATCCTAAAGCTTCATTACAGCTTTAGGCCTGGTTTATTAAACACACTGTACCTTTAATATCCACAGACCAAGATTTCTGATAGCAGGTATTCTGTCTTTGAAGTCCCAGCTTGACTTGTCCACTGTCTTTGTCTTTTTTTCTCTTTTAAGAGGCACTTCATTAGCTAACAGTTTGCACATTTCGTTCTCCTCCTCTGTGACAAACTCCTTCTGGACAGTGCAGAGCATGGCCTCCACCTGTAATGCAGCAACTACAGCATCCTCAACTGAATCCCCTTCAACATTTAGGCAGGCGTGACCCTTGGTCAAAAACTCCTCAAACTTAACACCCTTTCTGGTTAGACGAGAGAGCTGCAGGTATTCCTTCTCACTGAGGTGCTGGATGAAGTTGTTACAGATAGTAACACAGGGAGACGACTTGCAGAGAAGATGTGTAAGCCATTTTTCAGCCTCACTTGCAGACTCTTCAGATGGAGCACTCAGACTGATGTGTGGAGCTGGACGTCTGTTAAAACTGAGGTCTTCTTTTTCCATCAGAGCTGGTGGAGATTACAAGGAGACATTATCACTACTGAAAGACCACTATCTTATTTATCTTTAACAATCTCTACGTAGCATTAAACTTTATGAATAAAAATAACTTAAAAGTTCCTTAAACTTAAGCAAATACAAATTTTTGCTGTTAACAATGAGATATTCTATAAAGTTTGCAAATCATGTTACAACTGATGTATGTACATTTATGCCATTAGTTTGTATAATACCGTTTAATTAGTCTATTAATTATGTGTGATATGACATTGTTTGGTATCATAGCTGATAAGAGACAGTTTGCAAGAAAGGTTTCTTTACTGATCACTATTCTACTCCCCAGAGTATCAACACTGCCATTTAGTTAGAGTCACTACTATCTGAGGATATGCATACTTTTTCTTTTTAGTGCTGGCTCTTTCTGAACTGTGGCATTAATAGTAAGAATGGTCTTCCTGTCAACTAATTTTGGTGCCTGAATCTAACAAACAGCAGGACAAGTCAAAGTAAATTTTATAAAATGAAATAGCGGTAGCAAAACCCAGGAACAAATGGCACTTTGTGGGTTCACAGTCTTGTGATTTATGCCAGTGCCATTCCACCTTTCTATTTGCTCTTTAAAACAAGAATTGTGACTTACACCTTTGCTATAAATACTATTTGTAATAAAGCTTGAAGGCTAAACTACAGATTTGGTAGATCTACGCTCCATACCACACCTATGGCCACAAACTCTGCGTGAGTTAAAGAGTAAGATGGTGAAGGTTTCTGGGCTCTCCCAAAGAGAAAGGATCAGAAGCCCAGTCATACAGGAGAAGTTCAGTGTGGAGAAACTGCTTTTTGCATAGAAAAGAACTGGCTGAGTTGGTTCGAGGAGCTGACTACAGTGACCTCTGGATGCCTCTTAGATGATATGGTTCATACATGACCTCCCTGGAGTAGATCCCAGGGAAGAACAAGAACATGCTGGAGAATTTATGTCTCCCAGCTGGCATTGACCAGAGATGATGGAGGCAGTGACCAGGGTAAGGAAGGTGGGAGGGCATCAGCTGCAATTTACAATAATAATTTAGATAATGTTCTACAAACCAAATACAAATGAATTAGTAAATGCTGTTTACAAACTTTACATAATTATTCCATAACATTTAAAAATCAATTTCAGACTTGTTAACAATGGTTATTATATAATTTCACCCACACAGCTACAATAGAACAGTTTTTAAAATAGTTTTCAATCTCCCAAGTAGGCAGTTTATAAATGAAACAAGTGTTTCAGAATTTTGAGCTTGTATAGTAACACGTGATTTTAGCGCAGTTATTTCAGTAATTGGAAGCAGAGTGAAAACACTTGGAGAGTGTGATAATGATCATTTAACCATTTTGTGAACTAATAAAGAATCACAATAAAGTCACCACAAGGAAAATTAAAAAACAAAAACCAAAGGTTGCTGCATCTTAAAAACTCATTGTATCTGTTGTCTATCTGTGTGTAAATAAAGTGTCTGACAAAACTGAAATATTTTGCCATTACCAGGTGTAAAGCTGGAATGGGATGCCTTCTGTTGGAAAGATCTTATTTTATCCTCAAAAGCCTGAAAAGAAGTAGTCATTAATAAATATATTTAATCCTTACAGATTGGAGTTGGTATTATTTTAAAATCAAGGCAAGATTTTTTAAATCTAACCTGAAATGTGACAGAGTCTGAAGGAAATATGACAAAATAAATTTCCATCTTCCCTGTAAACATTTTGGCAAACTCAACCACGGCATCTGACATGATGTGTGCAACTTCTCTTTTATTGAACCCAAGGTTTCCACTGCCGATTGCAGGAAAGGCGATGGACTTGTGGCCATTTGTAGCTGCCATCTTTAAACATTGCAATACTGAATCAAAAAGGATCTGTTATGAAAAAAGAAACGAAAAGACAAGGATATGAATTCTGTTTTTTCTATTTTATAATATAATGTTCAATTATAATGTACCTCTTGCGATGCCTGTCGTTCTTTAGCAACACAGAAAGTGTGAAACACCTCTTTACACCACAGATTGTAACCTTGTGTGATGATAATGTGATTCCTCTGAGGAGCACTTCGTATTTCATGTTGCATTTTGCGACCAGCTTTGTTCAGCAAAGCAGCAGAGATCTCACCCTTGGTCAAGTCTTTGTCAGGTGATGCTGTGTTTACAATGACATCCACCTGAAAGGTGACAAAGGATTATAAATAAGAGTTTTAGAACAAAAATATATAGTAGATCATTAGTGTACGTATGCTCAGAAGCCCTAAAAATGTTTAATTGGAGCTTATAAATATAACATGCATGCACCAATTCACTATTACGGTATAATGTTCTTTCTATTTTTAGTTGTATTTTGATATAGTTGTATTATTATTATTATTTTTTTTAGTTTTCTTATGACTTTTATGCGCTTTCATTCTGGTTTGTTTCCTTTATTTTTTTCTTTTTGGTTTGTTTTTTTGCATCTCCAACAATAAAAATATACACTGATAATTTGATAAACATATGAGTAAAAAGAACTCGGAAAACACTGAAGTTAAAACATAATGAAGAAACAGTAAGATTCTTACCTTCTGATTTTCAATGTTATCCCTCTTCAGTGTTAGATTAACGCTCCAAATCTGGGTGGCAATGTCTGATGTTTTGGCAGTACCTTTGCTTTGTGCTGCAAGGCTGTGTGGCATTAACTGGTGAGGGGCCAGAATCTTATGGCAGGCCTTCATCATTTCTGTGACTGTTTGGTCATCATTGTTAGCAAAGAGTATCTCTTTAGGAAGATGGTTGTGGGAGTGAAAACGTTCATAGTAGTTTTTCACAGTTGCCACTATAGTATCGGCACAATCTTGCAGGGGGTAGTTGAACAACCCAGAGCTTATAGCAGGAATAGCAACAGTGTCCAGACAATTTTTCTCAACTGTTTGCAGAATCCTCCAGATGGTCTTCTCCAACAGTAGTTTAGCATCAAAAAATTCTGACCGTGTGAAACCATATGACAAATGTGGGCCCACTGCATGAATTATGACCTTGCATGGTAAAGAGCCAGAAGTAGTGATAACTGCTTCACCTGTTTTTAAGGCACCATGTGTGGTGATGTGAATATCACTTTCCTTTTGGATTTGAGGACCACCAGCTTCACACAGAGCATAAGCAAGTCCACCACCATGCTGAAGATGGGAGTTGGCAGCATTCACAACAGCATCCACTTTTAAAGTGGTGAGATCAGCCTTCCACACGGACACCTCAATACCTGCAGGCAGCTTGACAGAAAACCTCTTCTCTTGGGCAACAGTCTGCCTCTTCTGCTGTACAAAGCTCATATCACTCTCAAAATCCACGCCTTCGATAGTTGCTGCACATCCAAATTTGCTTTTAAGGATGTCAGTCAGACCACGCCCACACCGTTGCACAATGTTAAGTGAGGATCCTTGAAGACGAATATCTAATTTACTGGCCATGGTTTCTACCAAGATCTATAAAAAAATGTTACATTAGAGGATCATACAAAGAGAAAAGCAACACACTTTTTACAGTAAATCCAAATCATATGCACTGACTGAGAACGAGTGATATAAATTTTAAAAATAAAATACTTTAACATGAAAGTCTCAGAATAATGAGATAACAGTCATTTTTGCTGAAAACTGTCCTTTAAGCTTACATAAGTATTCCATCAAAATCATTAATGACTCATTTTATTATCACATTGGTTCATAGCTGTAATTTGGAACAATCCTTTGTGCTTTGATTATAACAAGGACATTTCTAAGTGATCTCAACTGTTAGTAGAGTTAGCAGTATTATATTTAATAACATATTTAGTAGTTCTGAAGTTCAAAGTTTTAGCAAATGCAGTGTATTGATATCAGAGTTTTGTACTCCCTAAAAATTAGTTTTGGCTTTGCCATCAGTCACCAAAATCTATAATCAGTCAGACTCTGGTTAAAGCAAAAGGAATGTTATTGGAAGTGTCTTCAAAACATTTGAGATAAAAAAAATATATATATAGATTTTATTAAGAAATCAAAATATGACTACTGAATTAATATTAACACGTTAATCACCATTCCATTGGTATTTATTGGCACAGTAATTATGGAGATGCATATAATGATGCATACAAATTGCCTATGAAGCCTCTGGTGCCGGTTTTACTGAAAACACAACTGCTGGCCTAACCACTCTCAGAGACACAATTTTGTGGAAAATAGTAATGTCACTAGAGAAAATAACTATCTTAACGTTTTTTGGGGGGTTTTTTTTGGTATTATCAGGACTATAAAAAAATCGTACTTTGCAATGAGCAATAAATGTTGATGGCTGTGGGCAAGCTATGGTAAAATCTATAAATTGCTGTTAAACCGTCACTGCAGCAGAGGGAGACAAAGACAAACAATGGCCAGTATTATGCCACTTAAATAATTTACCTGCTTGAGAAACAATAAGCTTTATATCTGCACACGTCTGTAGAATTTACAAATTCTTCAATGTGCTGAAATAGCTTTACATTGTCTTTGAAAAATGTGTTTCATAAGTTCTACAAAAAAAAAAA